>NC_088317.1:4504581-4804887 GCF_910592395.1 Lineus longissimus
CTTCACACAGTCTACCCTGCATGCAGGCGGTGGCAGTGAGCAGCTTCAATCCATTGAGACTCCAGGCCATTACACCGCAGTGCCTCTGAAATTGACAATGAACCAATGTAACAGATTTCAGTGGTTATTCATTGATGAGCTGTTGCATTGATGTACATATAGATCTATCATATGTACATGATGTATAACAAGTAATCTCTCAAAGTGATCAATAGTCTCCTCTTAAAAGCTTTGTTTTGACATTGCCTTTTTACATGTTTTAGAGATGCCATTATCAGTGATATACGGGCTCATCGCAAAATTCACCCGAAAAAAAATGCCTGCAAAATTTTTGTGTTTACAATATTGCTTTGCTGTTTCAGTTATGGATGGGTACCCACCCAAATGGACCGTCAGTGATAAGCAACTCCCAGGTAGAGCCGTCTGCTCTGAAAGATTGGATCAAGAAAAACCCGGAAAGTCTCGGTGAAAAAGTTCTCCTGAAATTCGGTGACGATCTTCCGTTCCTGTTCAAGGTGTTGTCAGTGAATAAGGGTTTGTCTATACAGGCTCATCCTAATAAGGTAGCTATCTCTCGGCACGATATTGGTTTGATATGTTTTGTTACAAATGACTAGTAGTAGCATATACAGTAGAACCAACTCTCTGTCATTGACACCCTCGGACTGACAAGTGCCGGCCTGAATAGAGAGTTCAGGGTCATTGTGCATCTATTGTGGCATAAATTGCTCTATCCGAGACCTTCAGCAACAGGCCAAGTTGAGGAAAAGTTGGAAAGCCCTATTATACTAGTCCTGAGACTTCTTTGTAAAGTCATTTGTTACATTCTTTTCTTCTCACCTATTAGAGCCATGCCGAGAAGCTTCACGCTTCCCAGCCAGACAAGTATGCCGATCCGAATCACAAACCAGAGATGGCCATAGCCCTGACTGAATTCGAGGGATTGTGCGGGTTTAGACCAATAGCAGAAATAGCAAGCTACATTGAAGGTCAGTATGGCTATGCGTAACAAAAACATACTGTCTGTCTAGTGAGCATCCAAAAATTCCAATCACGGAAGACACCTTAGGCTGCAGTTCCAGTAAAAAAGCTCTGGTGAATGCTGAAGAGCCTTTGTGTTTCATATCATGATTCAAAACAAATCATCATATCAATCATATCATCTTACTGGCGTCGTATTGGATTTTTGTCGGAGGTGTGGAGTCCTCTCTAGGCCACTGTCAACCTATGTGGGATCTTTACTCGCCCTGGCATAGACACTTCAGGTACAAGGGACCACAGCTTTTTGTCTCATCGGACAGACTCTCAAACATCTTACGTGTTGTGTATATGTGTTATGAATAGCAAGGAATTTTAGTTCCTTGAAAGTCACGCCAGTTCATCCAGAAATATGATCCTGGGTTCTCCCATCAGTGTCAACTGACATCAGTGTTAACTGACATCAGTGTTAACTGACATCAGTGTTAACTGACATCAGTGTTAACTGACATCAGTGTAAACTAACATTAGTGTTAACTGACATCAGTGTTAACTGACATCAGTGTTAACTGACATCAGTGTTAACTGACATCAGTGTTAACTGACATCAGTGTTAACTGACATCAGTGTTAACTGACATCAGTGTAAACTAACATTAGTGTTAACTGACATCAGTGTTAACTGACATCAGTGTTAACTGACATCAGTGTTAACTGACATTAGTGTTAACTGACATCAGTGTTAACAAGTATTGATTAGACTTGGTGTTAACTGCTAGGCTCTGAGGCTGCTCAATCCTAAATCTCTCATTCACCCTATCTAGGTATACCCGAGTTGCGAGCGGTAGTTGGCGAGGGGCCTTCAGCTGCCTTGTTGAACAATAACGGCGTTGATGGAACCACACCCGCGCTGCTGGCGGCCCAAAAAGCATGCTTCAAGGGATTGATGACGTGCGAGGTGGAAACTGTTGAGAAGAATCTTGTGAAATTGGTTCAGAGGATACAAGCCATGGGTGAGTAAATGGTTTGAAAAGGGTACCTAACTGTTTGGATATGAATTTGCATTTTATTTTCTTGTGTGGCCACTATACTCGGGTTCAAAGATTGGAATCTGCGGTGAACCACGCACTTGATAAATATTTGAAATAGTTTTGTGGTGGATGCCATCATGCATTCTGATGTCCCAGCATAGACTTCACAATGCCGGCAAGCTTGCCAACCTTTTGCTACGCTCTTATATTTGGTGACGTGACGTCATGACGTCATTGTCGTGGCCAGTGGTGATGTATAATCGCATTAAAATTCTTGGCTGCGAGTCTATTCGTTATTTGGGTGTTACTCAGTATTTGATGGTACATTTCACGGCATTTCTTACCAATAAAACTTTGTGGATAATTATAACAGGCATGACTGACCATATATTAAAAATAAATAGCCATAATTACTTCAACCATCCACTTGTATTTTCAGATCCTGAGTCGACTGAATTCCACAAACACAACGGAGAACTTCTCCTTCGTCTGAACACACAATATCCAGGCGACGTTGGTTGTTTCGTCATCTATTTCCTGAATCGCACCGTGCTACAGCCGGGCCAGGCCATATTCCTTGAGGCCAATCTGCCTCATGCCTATCTCGATGGAAGTAAGTTCATGGTCACTAAGGACGAAATGTCAAATCGGTAGTCAAAACCTAACTGAATTTTGCGTAGGGAACTTTTGAGATTCACGTTAAGACAGACAGTCCAGTTTTAGAAACAAAGTCGGCTGTCCTTGAGTGTTCTACCACAGAGCTAACTCAAACTCGTCGTGATCAGCACATTACACCCGTGCTCAGGAGGCTACACTGGCTTCCTATTCCTCAAAGAATTGACCTCAAGGTGTCACTCCTTTTGTTTAAGTGCGAAGCTGACCTTGCCCCATGCTATCTATCAGATATTGTGCCACTGTATGAACCCACCCGATCCCTGAGGTCCCAGAACCTAGGTTTGCTCCAAGTACCCAGGTACCGCCTGGCATCATATGGTGGCAGAAGTTTTGTGGTGTATGCTACACAACTCTGGAACAGACTAGACATGAATGTGCGAAATACTCCAACTGTGAGCACATTCAAAAAGGTGCTGAAATCGAGATTATGGTGACTTTATTTTCAAAGCGCAGCCGAGCAATCATACGTTATTGGATAATTGCGCTATATTATAAGTCTTATGTGAATTGAATTGAATTGAATTCTACCACAGAGCCCCAGAGCTTAGTGGTCAGGGTGGTGTCCTTTGGCGGTATTTCTCTCCATTCTTCATTAGGGAGTGTGATGAACTAACTTCAGGGTGATCATAATTATTTGTGCTTGTCGATTTCAGATTGCATCGAGTGTATGGCGTGCTCTGACAACGTCGTTCGGTGCGGTTTGACGCCCAAATTCAAAGATGTACCAACACTTTGTGAAATGCTCAACTATAACGGGAAACCTTCCGCCGACAATCTCTTTCCCAGTGTGCAGGACAGCAGCGACCCCTACGTGACAGTCTATAATCCTCCAGTCCCCGATTTTGCTGTTTGCAAGATTGAGGTAAGAAAAAGCAGTTTGTGGCAGAATTTTCTGGTCCTTAGGGAAAAAGGGCAAGTTTTGGTGAAAGGGGATGATTGTGTGTGTCGGAAATGCTAATAGCATGGTAGGAAAACCAGTAGGATACCATCAAAACTAGCCACTGTTACTAGCGGCCACTGTCACTAAGGTATTCCATTGTTGTGATAGGGGTATGATATCAATTTTCTGTGAGATTTGAGGTCATTTTGACCCTTACCCTAGTGAAAATCATGGCTGCCTATTGGGTTGCCAGTATCCCATTTGTATCATTCCTGTAGTCTCCCTTTAATAAATTTCAGGTCCCCGAGTCTGTCTCAGAGTATACCATCTCACCAAAAGATAGCGCTAGTATCGTGTTAGTCATCGAAGGAGAGGCACAATCGGATGTGGGGCCATTCCAGCGAGGATCAACCATATTCATATCTGCTCATAAGAGCGTTACGATAAAAAAGAAGAAAGGAGCTTCTCTGCTGATGTTTAGAGCTTATTGTGAACTCTAATTTATCATCAGAGCTGCGATAAGCTTTGACAGGTCTGAAGGCACCGCGTTTTTGCAGTATACAGGAAGAACCATGGTGTACTGCATATATCATGATTAGTTGTACTTACTGTCTTTTTGTGGTAATGTTAAGTTTGTCTTCATGCAGCTGATTTGCTTGTTTGTGAGAACAGCTGTTTTCCATACACATAAGACTTCGTCCATTGAAAATTTATTTTCACTGTGGAATTTTCATAAAAATTACCTTAAAACTGGTCAAATATCAATTTTCCCTGTTTTTCGGTCATTTCAAGACATGAGTGATGTAGAATATTCGTTTTGTATGAAACTGCAACACACAAGATGGATATATGTCAGTTTTTATGTGGAGATATTAGGGAATAGATGTTGTTAAGTTTTCACAAAGTTTATAGCTTTTGGAAATACCTACAGGCAATGTACAGTGGGTGTATTGTGGGATGTCTTACTTTGTAAACAGAGTATACCTTAAATTCACAGTCCCTGAAGACCTGTTTAGGTACCTTGCCTTCAGCTTTTGCTATAGGTGAGTCCAGAGTCCAAGAATATTCATGTGGTTTTTGCTAGTAAACTAATGAACCTCCCTCTATCAAGAACACCCTGAGGTCTGAAATGCAAGTAAGATTTGGAGAGGAACACCTTTTTAAGAGGACGCTCTAAGGAGTGGCAAGTGTGATCCGTAATAGAGAGTTGTCCTGATTACAGGTGTCAATTTCAATAGAATGGACACACTGGACCACAATTAGTGATAGAGATGGTGTGCCACTAGTATAGGTGTTGTTAGGGCAGTTCCACTGTATATTTTCTCAAAATGCGAAATTAAAATCAATATTTCGGATAAAGGAATGTTTCTCTATGTCACACTATCATGCTACCTCGTGCTTGTAGATCAGGCCACATGTGGTGCACATATATGTTTATTTACTCGTATCTATTACAATTCTCATTAACAGTGCTTGTATTTATGATTTATAATATGTTAAGTAAAATAACGTTTCATTTATTATAGTGTCATGAATTCTCCATGGTGAATTCAGATTACACCATGATGAATCTTAGTATGTTCAATACATGAATAAATAAGTATAATGATAATCAAGTTGTTTTTCATCGAGGTTTCGAGAGGTTGAAGTCACGCCATGAAAACCCCCTCTAGCTATCCACAACATGCGTGACTCCCCCTCGAAACTCTATATCATGAAAAAGTTACGGAGCGAATCCACACACGATTTTTTTTGATTTCCCAGCACTTAGAAGAATTTCTATACATATATTTAAAACACATACGGGACTGGACCGCTTGCCTTCTGTTCCGTACTTCTTGCAGATCAGTTTCTCCTCTTCGGCATTCAACAAAAAATGAAAATAAATCACAACTTCATTGTAGGTGCTTTTATTGACAATGAAAACAAATCACAACTACATTGTATGTGCTTTTATTGACATGAAATAATCAACCTATTACATAATCAACCTATTACAAAAATAATCAACCTATTACAAAAATTTGTTAAACTACATTCTATCACTTTATGCAAGTCGTCGACCTCAGTGCATATGAAAGATCTAACATCGGCAAAAAAACCTCCACACTTTATACAACTAACACTACACCTAAAAGACCCAACTCATTCCATTCGAGAAGAATTGATCAAACCATTTGTTGGTTCTCCATGCCATTACCACTAGACACAATCCTCGACCTAATACAGGTGAAAGAAAACATTTGTTTCTTCCCAATGTAAATCAAACAACATATCTCTTTGTTCTCCATGCCATCAGAATTAGCACTAGACACAATGCTCAACGGGCCAATCGAAGAACACATTTGTTTTCCATGCCATCAGAATTAGCACTGGAAACAATGCTCAACAGGCCAATCGAAGAACACATTTTTTTTACATGCCATCAGAATTAGCACTGGACACAATGCTCAACAGGCCAATCAAAGAATACGTTTGTTTTCCATGCCATCAGAATTAGCACTAGACACAATGCTCAACAGGCCAATCAAAGAACACATTTGTTTTCCATGTAATCAGAATTAGCACTAGACACAATGCTCAACAGGCCAATCGAAGAACACATTTGTTTCTTCCCAATGTAAATCAAACAACATATCTCTTTGTTCTCCATGCCATCAGAATTAGCACTAGACACAATGCTCAACAGGCCAATCAAACAACACATTTGTTTTCCATGCCATCAGAATTAGCACTAGACACAATGCTCAACAGGCCAATCGAAGAAAACATTTGTTTCTTCCCAATGTAAATCAAACAACATATCTCTTTGTTCTCCATGCCATCAGAATTAGCACTAGACACAATGCTCAACAGGCCAATCAAACAACACATTTGTTTTCCATGCCATCAGAATTAGCACTGGAAACAATGCTCAACAGGCCAATCGAAGAACACATTTTTTTTCCATGCCATCAGAATTAGCACTAGACACAATGCTCAACAGGCCAATCGAAGAACACATTTGTTTCTTCCCAATGTAAATCAAACAACATATCTCTTTGTTCTCCATGCCATCAGAATTAGCACTAGACACAATGCTCAACAGGCCAATCAAAGAACACATTTGTTTTCCATGTAATCAGAATTAGCACTAGACACAATGCTCAACAGGCCAATCGAAGAAAACATTTGTTTCTTCCCAATGTAAATCAAACAACATATCTCTTTGTTCTCCATGCCATCAGAATTAGCACTGGACACAATGCTCAACAGGCCAATCAAACAACACATTTGTTTTCCATGCCATCAGAATTAGCACTGGAAACAATGCTCAACAGGCCAATCGAAGAACACATTTTTTTTACATGCCATCAGAATTAGCACTGGACACAATGCTCAACAGGCCAATCAAAGAATACGTTTGTTTTCCATGCCATCAGAATTAGCACTAGACACAATGCTCAACAGGCCAATCAAAGAACACATTTGTTTTCCATGTAATCAGAATTAGCACTAGAGACAATGCTCAACAGGCCAATCAAAGAACACATTTGTTTTCCATGCCATCAGAATTAGCACTAGACACAATGCTCAACAGGCCAATCGAAGAACGCATCTGTTTTCGATGCCATCAGAATAAGCACAGGAGACAATGCTCAACAGGCCAATCGAAGAACACATTTGTTTTCCATGCTATCAGAATTAGCACTAGACACAATGCTCAACAGGCCAATCGAAGAACACATTTGTTTTCCATGTCATCAGAATTAGCACTAGACACAATGCTCAACAGGCCAATCGAAGAACGCATCTGTTTTCGATGCCATCAGAATAAGCACAGGAGACAATGCTCAACAGGCCAATCGAAGAACACATTTGTTTTCCATGCTATCAGAATTAGCACTAGACACAATGCTCAACAGGCCAATCGAAGAACACATTTGTTTTCCATGCTATCAGAATTAGCACTAGACACAATGCTCAACAGGCCAATCGAAGAACACATTTGTTTTCCATGCCATCAGAATTAGCACTAGACACAATGCTCAACAGGCCAATCGAAGAACACATTTGTTCTCCATGCCATCAGAATTAACACTAGACACAATGCTCAACAGGCCAATCGAAGAACACATTTGTTTTCCATGCTATCAGAATTAGCACTAGACACAATGCTCAACAGGCCAATCGAAGAACACATTTGTTTTCCATGTCATCAGAATTAGCATTAGACACAATGCTCAACAGGCCATTCGAAGAACACATTTGTTTTCCATGCCATCAGAATTATAGACACAATGCTCAACAGGCCAATCGAAGAACACATTTGTTTTCCATGCCATCAGAATTATAGACACAATGCTCAACAGGCCAATCGAAGAACACATTTGTTTTCCATTCCATCAGAATTAGCACTGGACACTGCTCAACAGGCCAATCGAAGAACACATTTGTTTTCCATGTCATCAGAATTAGCATTAGACACAATGCTCAACAGGCCAATCGAAGAACACGTTTGTTTTCCATGCCATCAGAATTATAGACACAATGCTCAACAGGCCAATCGAAGAACACATTTGTTTTCCATGCCATCAGAATTATAGACACAATGCTCAACAGGCCAATCGAAGAACACATTTGTTTTCCATTCCATCAGAATTAGCACTGGACACTGCTCAACAGGCCAATCGAAGAACACATTTGTTTTCCATGCCATCAGAATTAGCACTAGACACAATGCTCAACAGGCCAATCGAAGAACACATTTGTTTTCCATGCCATGAGAATTAGCACTAGACACAATGCTCAACAGGCCAATCGAAGAACACATTTGTTTTCCATGTCATCAGAATTAGCATTAGACACAATGCTCAACAGGCCAATCGAAGAACACGTTTGTTTTCCATGCCATCAGAATTATAGACACAATGCTCAACAGGCCAATCGAAGAATACGTTTGTTTTCCATGCCATCAGAATTAGCACTAGACACAATGCTCGGCAGGCCAATCGAAGAACACATGTGTTTTACATGCCATCAGAATTAGCACTGGACACAATGCTCAACAGGCCAATCGAAGAACACGTTTGTTTTCCATGCCATCAGAATTATAGACACAATGCTCAACAGGCCAATCGAAGAATACGTTTGTTTTCCATGCCATCAGAATTAGCACTAGACACAATGCTCGGCAGGCCAATCGAAGAACACATGTGTTTTACATGCCATCAGAATTAGCACTAGACACAATGCTCAACAGGCCAATCGAAGAACACATTTGTTTTCCATGCCATCAGAATAAGCACAGGAGACAATGCTAGACCTGATGCACGGGAAACAAATCAACGAACAAAATGGACTTAACAATTAATTCGTTTATTACCCTATCTATCATCAGCACAGACTCTCTACCTGGCTGCTCTATCATCTTGCCAACACTGTGTGAAGGATGAGGCAGTCACAGCAAGGCCGAATCGGACCTGGCTGCTCCACCATCTTGCCAGCACGGTGAGATGGCTGAGACAGTCACAACCAGGCCGAATCGGACCTGGCTGCTCCACCATCTTGCCTGCACGGTGAGAGGGATGAGACAGTCACAGCACGGCCGAATATGACCTGCCTGCTCCACCGTCTTGCTATCAACACGGTGAGATGGCTGAGACAGTCACACCCTGGCCGAATTGGACCTGACTGCTCCACCATCTTGCCAACACAGTGAGCGGGATGAGACAATCACACCCAGGCTGAATCGGACCTGACTGCTCCACCATCTTGCCAACACAGTGAGCGGGATGAGACAATCACAACCAGGCCGAATCGGATCACAACCAGGCCGAATCGGATCTAGCAGCTCCACTATTTTGCCAACACATTGCGGAGGAGGAAACAGTCAAAACCAGGCTGAATCGGACCTGATTGCTCCACCATCATGGCTGAGACGGTCACAGCAAGGCCGAATGGGACCTTGCTGCTCCACGTCTTGCTATTAACACGGTGAGAGAGATGAGACAATCACAACCAGGCCGAGTCGGACCTGGCTGCTACACCGTCTTGCTATTTACACGGTGAGAGGGATGAAACGTTCATTAGCAGGCCGAATCGAACCTGGCGGCTCCACCGGCTTGCTAACAACACGGTGAGAGGGATGAGACAGTCACAGCAAGGCCGAATGCGACCTGACAGCTCCACGGTTTGCTATTAATCGGTGAGATGGCTGAGACAGTCACACCCAGACCGAATAGGCCCTTGCAGCTCCACTATTTTGCCAACATAATTTTATTGCCGAGGAGGAAACAGTCGAAACATGGCTGAATCGGACCTGACTGCTCCAAAATCTTGACAACACAGTGAGCAGGTTGAGACAATCACAACCAAGCCGAATCGGATCTAGCAGCTCCACTAATTTGCCAACACATTGCGGAGGAGGAAACAGTCAAAACCAGGCTGAATCGGACCTGATTGCTCCACCATCATGGCTGAGACGGTCACAGCAAGGCCGAATGGGACCTTGCTGCTCCACGTCTTGCTATTAACACGGTGAGAGAGTGAGACAGTCACAGCAAGGCCGAATAGGACCTAGCTGCTGCACCTCTTGCTATTAACACGGTTGGATGACTGAGAGAGTCACAGCAAGGCCGAATGGGACCTGGCTGCTCCACCATCTTGCTATTAACACGGTGAAGGGATGAGACAGTTACAGCATGGCTGAATGGGACGTAGTTGCTCCACCGTCTTGCTATTAACATGGTGAGAGAGATGAGACAATCACAACCAGGCCGAGTCGTACCTGGCTGCCCCACCGTCTTGCTATTTACACGGTGAGAGGGATGAAACGTTCATTAGCAGGCCGAATCGAACCTGGCGGCTCCACCGGCTTGCTATCAACACGGTGAGAGGGATGAGACAGTCACAGCAAGGCCGAATGCGACCTGGCAGCTCCACGGTTTGCTATTAATACGGTGAGATGGCTGAGACAGTCACACCCAGACCGAATGGGCCCTTGCAGCTCCACTATTTTGCCAACATAATATTATTGGGGAGGAGGAAACAGTCGAAACCTGGCTGAATCGGACCTGACTGCTCCACCATCTTGACAACACAATGAGCGGGATGAGACAATCACAACCAGGCCGAATCGGATCTAGCAGCTCCACTATTTTGCCAATACAGCAAGGCCGAATGGGACCTTGCTGCTCCACGTCTTGCTATTAACACGGTGAGAGAGATGAGACAGTCACAGCAAGGCCGAATGGGACCTTGCTGCTCCACAATCTTGCTATTAACACGGCGAGAGAGATGAGACAGTCACCACCAGGCCGAATCGGACCTCGCTGCTCCATCGGCTTGCTATTAACACGGTGAGATGGCTGAGACAGTCACACCCGGGCTGAATCGGACCTGACTGCTCCACCATCTTGCCAACACAGTGAGCGGGATGAGACAATCACAACATGGCCGAATCGGACCTGGCTGCTCCACCGGCTTGCTATTAACACGGTGAGAGGGATGAGACAGTCACACCCAGGCTGAATCGGACCTGGCTGCTCCACCATCTTGCCAACACAGTGAGCGGGATGAGACAGTCACAACCAGGCCGAATGGGACCTGGCTGCTCCACCGGCTTGCTATCAACACGGTTAGATGGCTGAGACAGTCACAGCAAGGCCGAATTGGACCTTGCTGCTCCACAATCTTGCTATTAACACGGCGAGAGAGATGAGACAGTCACAACCAGGCCGAATCGGACCTCGCTGCTCAACCGTCTTGCTATCAACACGGTGAGAGGGATGAGACGGTCACAGCAAGGCCGAATGCGACCTGGCAGCTCCACGTCTTGCTATTAATACGGTTCGATTCGGCCAGCTGATGAACGTTTCATCCCTCTCACCGTGTAAATAGCAAGACGGTGGAGCAGCCAGGTCCGACTCGGCCTGGTTGTGATTGTCTCATCCCTCTCACCGTGTTAAAAGCAAGACGGTGGAGCAGCCAGGTCCGACTCGGCCTGGTTGTGACTGTCTCGGCCATCTCACCGTGTTAAAAGCAAGACGGTGGAGCAGCCAGGTCTGACTCGGCCTGGTTGTGATTGTCTCATCCATCTCACCATGTTAATAGCAAGACGGTGGAGCCGCTAGGTCCGATTCGGCCTGATTATGAACGTTTCATCCCTCTCACCGTGTTAATAGCAAGATGGTGGAGCAGCCAGGTCCGATTCGGTCTGATGATGAACGTTTCATCCCTCACACTGTTAATAGCAAGATGGTGGAGCAGCTAGGTCCCATTCGGCCTTGCTGTGACTGTCTCAGCCATCCAACCGTGTTAATAGCAAGACGGTGGAGCAGCAAGGTCCCATTCAGCCTTGCTGTGACTGTCTCAGCCATCTTACCGTGTTAATAGGCCTGGTTGTGATTGTCTCATCGAGCTCTCCCTGTGTTGGCAAAATGGTAGAGCAGCCAACTCCGATTCAGCCTGATTGTGACTGTTTCCTCCTCCGCAATGGAACTGCTAGATCCGATTCGGCCTGGGTGTGACTGTCTCAGCCATCTCACCGTTTTAATAGCATGACGGTGGAGCAGCCGGGTCCCATTCGGTTTGGTTGTGATTGTCTCATCCCTCTCACTGTTTTAATAGCAAGACGGTGGAACAGCCAGGTCCGACTCGGCCTGGCTGTGATTGTCTCAGCCATCTCACAGTGTTCATAGCAAGATGGTGGAGCAGCAAGGTCTCATTCGGCCTAGGTGTGACTGTCTCAGCCATCTCACCATTTTAAGAGCATGACGGTGGAGCAGCCAGGTCCGATTCGGCATTGCTGTGACTGTCTCATCCTCCTCACTGTCTTGGCAAGATGGTGGAGCAGCCAGGTCCGATTCAGCTTGGTTGTGACTGTCTTAGCCATCTCACTGTGTTTAGGAAGACGGTGGAGCAGCCTTGTGCGATTCAGCTTGGTTGTGACTGTTTCCTCCTCCGCAATGTGTTTGCAATATAGTGTAGCTGCCAGGTCCGATTCGGCCTGGTTGTGACTGTCTTAGCCATCTCACTGTAGGAAGACGGTGGAGCAGCCTTGTGCGATTCAGCTTGGTTGCGACTGTCTCAGCTCTAACATCATATTGAAGACTGTTGAGCTGCCAGGTTCGATTCTGTCTGGTTGTGAATGCTTCACTTCTCTCACCATAAGCAAGCATAATCTCTTGATCTATGCTTGCCGGGTGTGACAAAACTGGATCAGCCAGGCCCCCCGACTGTCACAACTCTCTCACAGGATAGGTAAGACCATGAAGCAAGCAGGCCCTATTTGATTTGGCTGTGACTGCCTCAACACTCTCACAATGTTTGCTGAGATACCCACTTTGGTTGGGAGAGTACGGACATTTTAATAATATTGTAATCAAACTCGAAACAGAGCATTTCTTTTATATAGTTCATGGTTTATTACAAAATAAATGTACACAGTATTTCATGCAAATGTACAGTATAAAATTTCACAATAACATTGATGATTAGAAAGCCATCGTTCCTAACCTAATGAATTATAAACTCAGGATCAATATTCATTTGAATAAACTTTAAGAACAGATCATTTGAGAACATATTCACATTAGATGGGGCCATCTTTTGGATAAATACCAAGTTGGATCGAGAAAAAACATAATTGTGCTCGAGGTATATGGCTGAAAGCTCGCCTTCTCATTGTCACCCTGGATATCTCTTCCCAAGCTTGCCAAGTATCAGACAGACCTCACAGCTTACCAGTCCTGGGAGCACTTTTTTAATGTTGATTAGCTGTGTTGATGGAGCCTTCCAACAAAATAACGTACTGTTCATCTAGCAGGGGCCAACTAACATGTACTTCCATTTACCTCAGCACATGAAAATGCCTGTTACCACATTTTTAGTTCTGAGCTAATCCTTTTTTGATTTACTCGACTTTGATATAACCAGAAGATGGCCCTATTTTCTATCATAAATCATTTAAAGTGACTGCTGCCTGTTTTTCCGAACTGAAACCATGAAATTTTGAACACATTTCCCAAATATGAATCATTTTAAAATCAGCCCGGTGAAATAGATGTGAAGACAAAGTTGTTTCGCCAGACAAGTTTTTGCTCCTGATAATTACATCAAAGGGACAAGACTAAGAATATTAAACTCAACAGATAATCCCTCACAAAGAACAAGACAAAATGCCAACAACCTTTCATAAGCCTGGCCACAGTGAGTGTACACTTATGCGTAAAGTTGCATAAGTACGGCCCTGGTAAAATTGTAGCCCCACGGTGAAGAAACCAGCTGGTAATAGACAGTGCACACAGAGGCTATCTATCATTGGGTGATATGAATAAAGACTAGCAAATGCTTTTACTTCAATTTTGTACAGAAAGGCCTAGTGTGAATGTACATGGAGTTTTAGATAAAAGCATTTGCTAGTCTTTATTCATATCACCCATTGTACCAGGGCTATAACTGTACAGCTCTCACATTCTGTCTCGGACCATGGTCAAATGTGCCACATGAAGTCCCTTGTTCAAACGAGTGGGCGAATGTGTACCGAGTGTAGAGACTTACTGGAGTCTGCAACGACTGCGACCAAAGTTCCTTTACATCGAACTAGAGATGAATAATGAAAGAGACAGATAACAGTGGAGAGAGGATTTCACTACATGTATAAAAATAATACAATATTTACAGGATCATAAAGGCAGTGGAAGGCTCCTATTTACATGTTTACAATGTACAAATATATTCATTTTAAGTTTTGTACCAAAACCTCGCAATTTCCTGCTATAAAAAATCTCCCTTCATTTCTGCAAATGCCCAAAGTAATATGCAAGTCCATGTTTAATTGCCGATGTTTGATACAAGTTCGTTTTACCCTGTGTAGACTGTAGGTTGTCACTTTCAAATTGGACTTATCTTCAAGCCTTTATAGTCTGTGTGCAGGCATTCACAAGATACAAAATTCATTGAAATCCTCGAAAGGCCAAAGCCAAGATTTCGGGTCACACATGCTCAGAAAATTAGAGCCAAAAAACAATACACTGATATTCGAACAGTTCAACACATGAACAAAACAGGGGGTTACTTCAAAAACTATACGATTCTGGGATTGGCTGGGAATTCTTTAAAACAAGGAGACTTGTCACAAAACACCGGGCAATATTGAATCAAATACTCCAAAACGAGATAAGAGATCGACGTCTTTCCAAACGTCAACATCATTCAGAGTAACCTCAAACATTCAGCCTATTTAAAACGATAGGTAACTACAAACTCTTTCACGGAAAGAGCAGCGTGTTCACGATTTCGCCATACCACCATTAAAAACATCTTCGAGAAGAATTACTTTCAGCACTCCACGCTTAACAGTCCGTCTCGAGTTCAACTAGCTCAGGATGATATTTCTAAAATCTCATAACCCATTTACAGGCAAATGTCTTATGACTTGCAACCATAGTCCATCTGAGGTCCGTCCAAGTATTTTGAAGTTGCCCAGCAAAAGTTCATAACGTTTCTTCACCAAAATAGGAGAGCAGGTTGCTATGTAGCCAACTTCGGTACACAAAGGTGAATATCTAATGACTTGCGACCGTAGTCCTACTATTTCGAAATCCCGTCTCTATTGGCCCTGATTCCGATCATTCCACATTCTTTCAAAACACCTGACAGCAGGTTGGAAGTTGACCTCACAACACGTCCACAACAATTCATGAGTATTTGAACATCTGACGTGTCCACGTATTATCACGGCACAAGTTTAATGGGGCTTTTCGTCTCCAAGCGTGGCTTTTTCGACACAGGCGACACCATTCCAGCCTGCAAATAGAACAGAAGTCAAGCAAAGGTGAAGGAGATTATAATCAAGCAAGTTTTCTGCTATGCTGTAGCGGGAATACACACACTTTCCAACTAGGATCATGAGACCTGCCTTATCCGTTAGGCTGTAAGTTAAAACTGATAATTACGAGAAAACCCTTTTAGCTCCGCACTCGAGGGTTTTGGTATCTCAACGAAGACAGCCTTGGGTTCAATTTCCTGAGCCTTCGAGTGCAAGTCAGATGTCAAGATCAGTACAGTACACCCTCTTCATTTCGAGCTTACATAGATCACAACATTCAGAAGCAGGAAACAAAATCGTTTTGAATAAAGCAAGGCATGGTCATTAACACAGAGGAAAGCAGGGTGAATGTTAAGGTTAAAAAGAACACTTAGGAATAAGAGTAGTGGGCTTAAAGAGGATGTTAGGGGTTAACTAATTTTAGGTTACTTGGGGAACCTGGGCTGTGTCTCTTTCAAAGGACAATGACAACTGCAATGTCTTGCCCAAGTGAGAGATTTTTTTATAAAGAGATACTCTGCTGAATAAGGAGGCACTTGATGAGGTGGATGGAAGAGGCCCAAGGACCATCCGGGTGGATAGACCTGCTAAGGCTTGCATCTGACCAGTCAACGGGTCATTCTCAGGTTCCGTGTCAGTTCGATTTTCGAGTGAATTGACACGGAATGACCAAAAGATGGCATCAAATGGTCACAATAGTGACAACTCAGGTAAAAATGTTGCGGAACGAAGGTGAGGTCGCAACGTCGCATGAAGAAGAAAACGTGGATGTTATGGATTAGACATAAAGCAGTAATTTGAGTTATTGGTTTAGATTTTGAAATGATTTCATGTACCTCTACGGCGTCATATTGTTGTAAAAGCGTCTGTACGTTTGGTTGTGGCACGAGGTACATAGCAGGCTCCTGAAGTTAAATAAAACCAAAATGGGTAATGCAGGATATAGAGGTAAGAAATAAGTCAGGATGTGGGAATACTTCAGTGACCTCTTTTGAGAATAGCTTTCATTAGAAAGATCACTATTTCCAGTTTTAGGTGAACTAATAGGATACGCTTTTTTAGGACAGCAAAAATTAAAAATTTCATTAGAAAGATCACTATTTCCAGTTTAAGGTGAACTAATAGGATACACTTTTTTAGAACAGCCAAAATTAAAGACACTATTATGGGGAATTTCATCATATGCAGATAATGCAGGGAATCTTGCCCAGCGCTTAAGTTTTTTTATCAAGGTTGGCAGTTGCTCATCACGCAAGACGCCGCGAAAATGCGATTGCGATCACGTGAACCAACTTTCTTGTTGTATTGTGCTTTTCAGAGAACAATTGAGCCCATTGGAAAATAAACGAAACGAGGCCAACAGAAAGTTAATACTAGAGGCAGCAAAGACGGATAAAGAAAAACAAAACAAAGACATGCTGGACAACACAAAGACCATCCATGCAAAAACTGAGAGTTTGCAGGAAAAACTTATGAGCAGCGTCACGGCACAGCTTCAACTCAGGAAATTGTAGCCATCTGGCAAAAGCTTGCCTTAATAGACAAGGTTCCAAAATTGAAGTTGACAGATCCACTTGAATGTAAGGCCTCGTGCTTTTCACCATGCTAGTATTACCACTTAGAGTTTCGAAAAGATGAGGTAAAGATATAGAACTTCCACAAACCTTCCGTAATCGGTCGACCATTCTCTCGTATTCGGGAATATAAAACCTATAAACGTCGTCACAGTCCCGGCGTACTTCATGGTCAGGTGGGTTATATAGGTAACAGTTGTCGCGTATTAATACCATATCGTGGTGGAAGTCTTCTATCGTTGAGTACTGACCGGTCTGAAAAAGATTGACGGAACAGTTAACATTTGAAGTGTTCAGCAACGTTGGATCTGCCCTTCAGATTTTTTGGCCAATCTCAATGATATGCAGTGGAACACAGCAGACACCTCTCTTTTAAGGACACTAAGTTTGGTCCCAAAATGGTATTTTTCATTGAATTTGACCTCTCTAATCCTGATCTAATCTGACCTCTCCCTGACGCAAGAGCAACAGATCGGATGAAAGTGTCCTTACCTCGAGTTTTCTCCTTATTGTGCTGAAATCCATTGGAGTTTTGACGATTTCGTAATAGCCAGGTGCATCATTAGGATCCACTGAAACCAGAAAGGTTGGTTATTCAAGACGTAAATCTAGGGTGGGGCCATGACCCTCTTGGTCTTTGACATAGCTCCTTCCAATACTACTCTTGAATTAAATCCTTTCCAGGAGCAGAAAAACGGAAAACGCTCCAAATCTCTTCACTTACCTGGCCTCAAGAACCACGCAGCTGCATTGATTTCGCCCTTCTCTCGATTCGTGCCTCGGTATTTTGCCACCCGTTGTAATAATCCCAAGGCTGCTCGCACCCACCCCCCTAACGACGGTGGAGGGGGCGGACTGTCGTCTATGGCTGCTGGTGGTTTCCGCTTTCGCTTGCTGAGTCGCACGTCGTGTTGGCTGTCGGAACTACTTTCTGCAGGAGAAAGAACAAAATTTAGAATGTGACGATGACTTTGCGCTGCATGAAAAGACGTACAGGAAGCTGAAATTTGTAATTTTGACCAAAACTTCTTTTACCATGACATGGGAACTACACCACACAGGCCATCTTTGCAAGATGGAACGCCTGCCAGATTCTCAACAAGCTGGGGAACGGATGCTCCAGGGGTGATACATACCCTCTTCACTGAATCCTCCATCGTCGACCTCCTGCCGTGAATCCAACCGCTGACTAGTGAAGTCTTCCATCTTCATGTGAGAAGCGTCTAAACCGCTTGGTTCAACCGTCACGGCGACATTTCTAGCTACTATTGGCTGTTCTATCACCTGTAACAGATCAATCAAAGACGGTTTTTGTTAGCGAGTGAAGTGAATGTTGAGTTGAGATCCGAGTGTCAAGTAGGACATTATTATCCCTGTAAACAATATTGGGCAATTTTAATGTCAGTAGGAGGAAAACGTAGACCCCTGAGGAACCCAACCAGTGGAAGAGTTGCTTTCTATCACATGAGTATACCAGGAGCGAGTGAGAGTGGGAATGGAACCCGGGATGCCAGTGGTGATAGGCGATGTTGTCTCCACTGCACCACTCTGAGAGGCTGGTTCAGTAATAGAGAAGGAAAGCACACGCCCATTCCACCCACACCAGTTTTTTCCCATAAAAGGCATAGCTTGGGCAGGCTGACCCATCTGCTAGAGGAGCGTGATGTTAAAGAGATGAAAGCACATCTATAGGTAATCTTGTCGGTCAACAGATGCTTCAGGTCTCAGTAAATATGCCATATTTTGGCTAAACAAATCAACAGCAGCCACATTGATGCAAGGAAACCTACCTGAACATTCCCCCTTGAGACTATGGCAACAACTTCACTATTTGGTCCTTGCGAGACCTCTTGAAATGTGATGTACGTTTGTTTGGCATCACCCTGGCCTTGCTGGACCTCCACAGGTCGACTCGTCGCCACTTGGTTTGGCTGTGACGTCACTGTGGTCGAAGCTAGAAATAAGAAACAGTTGAGTCAGTTTACTTAATGATGACCTGCTTGGCATCACCCAGGCCCTGCTGGACCTCGCAGGCCGACTCGGTACTAGGTTAGGCTGTGACGTGACTGTAGAAACTATCAGAGCTATCATTTCCCCCGGAGTAGGTAACTTAAATAGTTTGCTTACCTTGCGACGATGGCGCCGCTGACGTCACCAATGTTGTATTCGCCTGCGATACCACGCTACTCGACGAACTCCCCGTTAAAACACTAACCATCCCCTGTTGAGCCGGCTGGTCTATCGTGTTCCCTTCGATTTGATTCAACATCTCCATAACTTGCGGACTTTGAAATTTCCGTAAGTTCTCCTCGTCGTCCATATCGAATTGATACGTATCTAAGTCTATTTGAGCTTCCGCTATTGCACTACTAAAAATATCCATTGGCTGTTTCGAACCGTCTGCTTTTGTTTTTGCCTCTGTTTTATCCGATTGTTCGAGCACTTTAATACGCCCCGACGAGGGCATGAATAAACCAGTTTGTGGGTCAAGTTCACTCGATACCTCCGATTGCGATGGGTTATTGTTTGTTGTGTTCATGACAATGACTTTGGTCTGCTGCTCCTCTGCCTGTGACGGAGATGAGACAAAAAATTACATCAACACCTCAGTTAGAATTCAACGACACTTCTTCCTCCGTTAAATTTGTACAACCACCTTTTCTCCATTGAAATACTGATTTTAGAAGTTGCTGAATCTATCTGCTCTAAAACTTTATATTTGGAGAGGTTTGGATCACATGCTTTCCATTTTCCCCATAAGTACAGTATATTGAAGAGGGTGCAACCAAGTGCTGGAAGATCATGGGCCATGAACATGACGTGCTATGCACTTCAACCACAGTGAAAGGGTTAATCATAATTTCAAATTCAGGGTGTAAAAGGCGTATCACATGTGTCCTGTTGATTACAGACCACATGGGTGGAGGTACTTTACCTGAGAAGGATTCTGAAGATACTGTACATAATTTTGTGAGCTACTCGAACTTGATTCGCCCTGAGACATCTGTTTTAGGATACTGGCAGCTTGGTCTGGAAAAGAAAGTTATAAATTTTTCCAAAAGTTTCCAATTTTTCCAAGCGCAACACTATAAAGCCATTTATAGCATTGAGCGAGCTATTACTCTAAAACGCCTTGGTGACCAAGACCTTATTGTGTGGCAGACAAGAATAGTTTATCACCAAACTTCAGGGCCTTCACTTCACCCTCACCCACCTCACTCTCCCGAAAAGTACGATCACATACCTATATTTAAGAATTCTCCCTGTTGTAACTGCAGCTGGGATAACTGATTGATATCGACTGTGGTTTGACGCGCTGGCTGCTCACTCCCGCTGGCATTATGCACTTTTAACAAGGCCCTGATGGCTGAGAGGCCCTCCTGCGGCTGTGCTGATGCCTGGTCATCCGGGTTCACATCATAGTCGACCCACTCGTTCAGTGGCAGTTGTTGACCTGGAAATCGGAATTCACATATAGTATAGATAAGTTATTCACCCAAGGAGAATCGACTCCCCAGCTTGACGAGAATCAATCAGGCCTTCCAACTTGCTGAGCTGGCCTTCCCTGAGAGTGAGAAAGGATACCTTTTCCCTCAATAATGACGAATGTAGGAAAAACTGTGTTGTTAAAGTCCTCCAATGAAACAATGTTGTGTTCATTTGGTAATAAAGGTCGTTCGAGCAAGATTTGCATCACCTATTGAGGAAAACCTTTCAGGCATCTGTTTTGAATCAAAAGCAATCACACTAACCTGGAGTCTGAGAGCTAGGTATTTCTTCTGATATCGTTGGGGTACCCGGACCAGAATTTGAGCCCGATCCACCATCGGGTGCGATCCCAGCTGCATGAATCAGCTCTGCTAGTAATGACGATTTGCCTGATGTGTCACTGTCTGACCGAGGACGAACCTGAACCTACAGAAAAGTAAATGAATGAATGAACGAAGTCAGACAACACTCAGTGGGTGCACAGAATTCTTCCCACTGATGTTATTTTGTGGCCAGCAGTGACGGTTTACTGGTTGGAGTACAAAATCAAAATCCAAGGGTAAGGTAGTGGGGTTAAGACTCCGATCAGGCCAAAGTTTTCCACCCCACCTTATGCTGTGAGGGCCACCCAGACCCAGTGACAGATTTGGCCAAGTGCTTTGAGGTCTCAAACGTGTCCGCAGACAACTTACTTCCATAAACAATGCGTCTGCTTTGAGAGTAAGCTATAAAACGACCCAATCAATAATGTCATTTCATTAGCATTTTTGCTGACTGCAAAAATGTGCTCATCTTCAGGTTTACTGTGCTCACGAGTTACAAGATTAGGAAAAACGTGTGCAAAAACGAAGGGAAAGTTGTGCAGAAAATCGGTGCAGCAAAGCCTAACTTAGAGCTGAGGCCTGTGAACCCAAGTGGAAGCACTGGAAAGTAATCACTTCACAGCGTATTTCTTTCCAGTATGCGCCAACTGAATCCACAGACAGCCTCATCTCGGTCGAGTGCAATAAAGCAGATATTAAATTGTTACGATAACTTACATGTCCTATCCTTACCTTCTTGGTGAGGTCAATCGACGGCTTCTGTATAATCTTTTTCTCAACGCGTACGACCGATGGCACAATGTTTATCATCTGGCCACCGACCTTTTCAACTTTGTGTGCGTCTTGCTTCTGAATGAAACTCACCAACTCCTGAAAGCGACAACAGGAATAATCTATCACTGAAAAAGTTTACATCTATATTTTTGAGGATACACATTTTCCTACATCTGCGTCCAAGTAAGAGATCTACTGATAGCTCATAATAGCATTTGATCTCTGGCTAAATGATTGCACACAATTTGAAAACATTTGGCGGGTTAAGTGAGAAAATCTCTTACGTCTTATCTAAGTAGCTTTCTGACCAAATTTAAAACCCTGCAAGGACTCTCTGTGATCCGCCAAAACTTCGGGAGACACTCTCACCTTTTCAAAAGGGCTGTTACTCGCCTTGCCTTGCCCCGTAAGGGACAGCACCTGTTTTGGATGAGCTTTCTGGACGACAATGACGTTCGGCTTGTTCCCCATGTGGCCCGACATCTTTAGCGGCGTTGACGTGCCCGACGTCTTGACTCCAGTGATCTGCAGCGTTTTTGGATTGACCGTCACTACGTTGGGCGTGGTTTTGGTCGTCGTGGCGATCACTTTCCCGCCCGCTGTCGTTATGTTGAGCACCTTTCCCGCGAGAGATGAACCTGCAATATTACATTACATTACATTATAAAATTTGTGTGGGGCGCCTTTCCACCGAACAAATCATGCTCAAGGCACTGCCCCCTCAAAGTGCCTCGCGTACAGCCAGGTCTTTAACTGACATTTGAATTTAAGGACATCTGAAGCATCCTGAATATGAGATGGGAGTTGATTCCATAGAGATGGAGCGCAGGCAGAGAAAGCCCTGTCGCCAAACGAGGTCCCAGTTCGTTTTGGCAGCAACTTGACAGAGGATACTGACGACCTCGTGTGGTGATATGAAGTGATGATGTTGACAACAAGATAGTCATCAGAAGATTTCGTATTTAGCCCTGACTGCGGACACAGTAGACTTTATAGAAATCATCATAAATATGATATGCATGTATGTATACAGTGTTTTGTCAAGAAATCAATTCCTCAGGAACAACAATGACAAAATTGGTAACTTAGGTAAATTGCTGTTCAAAATCACAAAATTTAAATCTTGTCGTTTTTCGCGAACAAGTCTCCCCCCAACCTCACCACATTTCACCATACCTGAAGAGATGGCTTTGGTAACCATGGCAATGGAAGAAGGGTTGCTATTGGAAACAACAACAACAGGTGATGAGCCTCCATGCGAGAATTGTGCCGGTTTAGGTAATAATTTACCAGGAGTGTTCGATATGGCATGGGTGATGATTTTCATACCTGGAAGTAGGAAATAAATTTCGATGAAATGACATGAGCAAGTGAACCACGAAAAACATGCAATATTCTTTGACCCTATCTCCTATAGACTTGACAACCTTTTCAAATCATAACTGTCAAAGCCTCACCCCACCAAGTGCAACAGGATGTTTCTAATATCACAACTATATATAGGAGCCGCTGTGATGTAGCTTGGACTCTCGACCAGCGGTCAAGAGGTCCCGGGTTCGATCCCCACTGTCGGCGTGAGACTGTAGGCTGGTCTCTCTGTCTTACTTGCCTCTCTGCACCCAGGTGTATAAATGGGTACCGGTCAGAAATGCACAGATTATAGCGCTGGTTGAGCAGCTCATCTATGGTCTACTGAAAGGTTTCAGGACAGACCGGGGTTAAACTGAAAGACGGATGATAACCTATATCGTAGTTGATATCAGACTATAAACCCTAAACTTTAACTTTTAACTTTTTAACTGCTGATATCTGACATCTTCAGATATGCTCTCTACTGTCCTCTTAAGAGTAATATTTTTTCTACTAACCTCCCTCTTGTTTTATTTGTATTGTTGGCTTATTGCTAATCGGCTTAATCTGAATTCCCTGGAGTGATGGATTAGACGACGATTGAGGCCCCATTGGGATCACGACGCCAGGTTTCTGCGCTCCTTGGATAGGAGGCGTTCTTTGCCGCGTGACCGTCTTTGGCTTTGTCTTGGCAAAGCTGTATGCAGATGTCAGAAGCGTTGTGGCAGACGTTCCGATTGCTGCAAAGAAAATGAAGAGAAGAATAAGCCGCCAACGTACTGTTATGCGTCAATGTAGTAAAAACTTTGGAATTGTGCCAGGGAAAATAATCGTTAGACCTTAAGTTACTTGCTGCTAGCATACTGTTTGGTATCTGACAATGACCTAGGCCATCTCGTAGTTTGTATCCTTGTGACAGATCTGGAAATCTCGGTTTACTATTCATAACCTCGGTACCAAAATACTCCCTTATTCTGGATTTCTTTAGACCAAAACTTGGTCTCGGAACATTTCCCACAACAGAAGGGAGCCAAATTGGAAGAAGCTTGATTCAATGATTTTTTCCGATGCTATTTCAACATACCTGATGAAGTGGAAGTCCCCGGTGCATTTAAATTATTCGAAGTCGCCACGGTACCAATATTTCCTAAGTTCCCATTGGCTGACGAGTTCACCGACGTCGACGGCATCAAAATAGACGTCTTTGGCTGCATGTGAGCAGACGTCGTGGTGGTGACCGTCACAGCTGAAGATTTCACAACAGGCACAGACATTGACTTCTGCAGGACACTTGAAGAGTGTGAATTCGCAACAGAATTGGTAGACACCAATATGACCTAAAATAGAGAGCCAGTGGATGATTTAGAAGTGACAGACACTGAGAAGCAGGAGATTTTCGTGCCCATTTACTTTTGTGAACCGCAAAATTTCTTAAAACCATAAAATTTTCACAAAGTGAGCCTTCTTGCAGTGTTCTCCACAAGGCTATTTGTCAGGGTGGCCCACCCTACCTTGCTCTAGAACTTTGTAGAGGGTTCCTATAGGGCCTCCCTACCTTGTGTTGCACACTGGTAAAACGTCATGAAAACCAAGGGTATCACCCTACCTTGAGAAAACCCTGTGGAGAACACTGTTCTTGTTATACACCATAGAGGAAAATTTTAAATCGTGTCAAAAAGTGAGAACTGTACCTTTTGTGAAGGAGTGACAGTTGTGTGAGACCTCGACGGGCTCTTCGTGAACGTGATTTTCATGGGAGTGATTCCCTGAATCGTATTCGACGACGACACTATAGAACCTGGGTGAGAATATTGGAGCTTCGGTGCCGTGGAGGCCATCGGATATCCGGCCGTCCTGGCCATATTGGCCAAGGCCACCATTCCCTCCGCCGAGCTGCTCCGTCGTCGTTTCTTGCCGCGGATTTCATCATCTTCTTCCGTGTTGAGGCCGCCTTTGATGTGGATGGACATCCCGCTTGGTAGGACTACCACGTTTGATGTCGGGCTCGCTGGCCTCCCGACTTTTGCCACGGTGGCTGTGGGTGTCGTAGCAGGAGTAGACACCGATATAATTTGTCCAAATGCTGAAAAGGGAGGGAAACTTGCCTTCTACATGGTGCTAGCGTAACTGGGGGACAGTCAATCATTGTATCAATAAATTAAAAAAGTTACTGTGAACGGGAAGAATTCTTCAATTAAGTTAGGTAAGGTGCTACAATTATAATCGGAAATTTGACATCCCTGTATGATGTTATCTTAAAACAAATGAGTATGCACGCTTTTTGCCCCCCATGTTTGCAAACCTCCACCAACTCACCATCTTTACAACCTGTTGATGAAGGCGACGGCATTATTGCATTCTTCTCAAGCTGCATCGTTGCTGCATTATTCGCCAGTCCGGTGAACGCCGTCTGCGGCACGAGCCTTGGCATCAACGGAATGAGGCGCCGTCCTTCTATCAGCCATTCCGAACTGATATTTGTCGACGACAAACTGTCTGCAACAGTGGTCAGCTTTTCATCATTCACAGCTCTTCTGACCTCAGCACGATGGCGCTCAGTTGATATACTGAAAAAATTGCATAGAATTTACGTCATGTGATCAATAGGGATTGGAATTGTTGAGGTTAATATTCATCATCATCATCACCATCACCGTCGTCAATAGCAACCTCATGGCACTTGGGTTTTTTCCTCCTCAAGTAATTGAAATTGCCATGTCGGCATGATAATTTCCAAGAATTCAACTTCCGCAAAACCACCCACAAAAGGCAGGAAAAATGCTCCAATTTAACCAAGGCAGCAACACAAAACAGCAATAGGTGTTTATCTTGGTTGGTCTCATGCCCTCATTTGTGGTAGTGAAAGGTGACTTCAGAACACCTGTCACAGTGTGAATGCCAAATGAAGAAAGGCTCCGAAGAGGAATTCTCTCCGAAAGTCGACTACCTAACCAAAATTGGACGGACTGTCAGCTTGCATCTCAAATGTTCTGATGACTGAACGCAAGAGAAGAAGCTCATGGATTTACAACTTCACTAACAATTTCTTCATATTATCTGCTAACTTTCAATTACATTGTACTTTTTTTACAAAAGACAAGCAGTGTCGAAACAAAATATCAATAAAGAGTCAATTTGGAAATGTTATTTCTACCTGAGAATATGCTGTAATTCTTGTAGAAGCTTCTTTTTGTCCTTTGTCAGATCACCTTGTGCTCTGAAGGCAGACACCACGCCCGAGTAGGCGTCAAGTTCAACTCTGCGCAAGATGCGCTTAGAATCCTCTCGAGAGAGGTCAAGCAATTTCGGCCACATTTTGTTCACAGATCTGAAAGAAGAAAAGTTTGACAATCGTGAATTATTGTACTCGTTGGAAATTTCCAAGTCAAAGTGGTTATATTTTTTCACCTAGTATAAAATGGTACACATGCTGCAATATCTCCGACCCCCCCCCAAATCTTTTATTCTGTCTTCACTTCATCTCTTTTCCCGCATAATATTGACATCTGAATTGTTGTATAAGACCCTCAATGAGCTCTCCAATAGGTAAAACAAACTCCCATAGTTGTCTCATTATTAAGATAAGACAACAAAAGAAATACAGAACACTAAATGCCAATATCAATGTGCTCCTTCCCCAAATAGCCCCGCCGAAAGATGGCGCCAGCAGTCGCGAAAACTTTTTTGCACCAACATTTTCACTCTTTTCGACAGGAAATACAACGGAGAAATGAATAAAAGATGCCACCGTGTTGTGCATTGAACTGTACTAAACAATATCGTGGATACATTGCTCGATGAAATGTTTTGATAACCGCCGAAACGAATGAAGTTGTGACGAAAATTCCTTCGTCGAAAACTTGAGCTCACCGACCGCCATGATGGCGGCCAAAATTTTCGACTGTCAAGACTTTTTCTTCCACTTCGAACTCGATTTTCAGAAAAACTGGCTTACAGATTGTCACAAAAATGGGCATGCAAATAAAATATTATTATGAAATTGTTCTCATCTAGGTGACACTGCTTTACCTTTTTTCCACTTGCAAATATTTGACATAATTCAAGTGTAAAAATTCGGAACCATCTTTTCTTTGAAAAGGAGCAAGATGGCGGGAAATCTGAGCATGCGCACTAATAGAATTTCAATGGGTCTATCTAAAATTCGAAATAGGACCGAAGACCGGGAGATTGCTGGCACATTCTCCTGATTTTAAATGGTAATTAGTGTAAACTTTCTTCTTTCCCAGCAGGTAAAATTCAAATGATACATTTTGTGCAATTTCGTCGGTTTTTGAACGTCTTCAATGGTCCTAAAACCGAGTACTTTATTCTGTCCGACAAAAGGAACAGTACATATGTGCATTTTCTGTCTGAGGGTCCTATTCAACCGTTTGTCGGACGTATGATCATGGTAGTAGAGTTGGTCATGCATGTCATGTACTAAGGGGTTGTTGGGTGTGGCCCTGGGATCGACATGATTGCTGGGAGTCAGTCGCAGTGTCAGTCACAGTTATGCTGGAGTCAATGATGGTTCATTTTCCCATTTCTTAAAAACACATCACCGATTTTGAAAAACATCTTATTTTTAAAAAAAAGCCGTACGACCAGAGGATGAGAGCCGGGGCCCAGAGCTCAGTGTACTCAATCACAACTCAACCCAGTTTCCTAAAATTCTCAGTTCTCAATTTCAGAATTGATGGGCCATTCATCAGTTCGTCATAATGCTCTCCGTCCACCAGAATGAACAACTACATGCTGATTGGTGTGAACAACTTCACAAACTTCAATCTGAGATTGTGCCTTGGGGTCCTGACGTTCTTCACAGTTCTCACCGTCATTTCATATGTCGCTGAAGTTGATAAGTATGGGTAGGTATATCCTCCTGAGATTCAGACATTTTTGACCTGTACCTCATCTTGGAAATATGCCATAGAGGGAGTATAAGGAAAAGCCTCGTTGAGAATGGGGGAGGTAATGCCTGAAGTCTCTGCTGTGGTCCCTGCTGAACACTTGGTTGATATCCCAGCCTATTTCTGCACTGTATGAAATTGCCTGGTACAGAGATATATCGGGGCTTTGGCTCATAACGTGTATATCCAATTCTTCTTCTTTCCCTAGCTGTCACTGTGCCATCTGAAATTGGCCAAAGCTTCAGCAGTTCATTTAAAATGAAAGCATTCTTCATCTCCATATACCTGCAGACCTGCTATGAGCTGCACTGTCCACCTGATCCGCGATCTACTTAGAAACACCATTCAGTTGATCTCAGTGCGCCAAACAGTGCTCACATAAGAAGCAGTTCTATTTTTTATTTGGAACCTGAGAAGAAGCAGGTATATCTGTGTCATGCGCTATCCTTGAAAGCGCGGTGGTCATATTGATGAACTGGGTGAAAGGCAAGTTGAATACTGCCTGTAATAGACTGCTGCTACTACCGAAGCTGCTGAACTTGAAAAATATGGTGACACTGTGGGAAAGTCCTTAGACATCTCAAATAATTCTTTTCTAATTGCAGGACATATTGGGGATGGTTCAGCAGTGTCGCACCCAAAAGATTTCGAAGAAGTTTTCACAATAAAGAGATAACCGTCCATTTTGTGTCTAGTACGACAATAAATTATGAGAATGTCACTTTATATGGTACAACCAAAGATGCTAGAAAGAATTCAAGGGCTTTGCCCACAAAAGGACAGGAAGAAACGACGGCATTGTTCAGGAGTTTTGCTGGTTTAAATCGCAGGCGGAATGGTGAGAAAGAAAAGCATGTAGAGGCATTAAATGTTGGCAGGAAAGCATTTGTTCGAAATCACAATAGTAAACCTACCACAAGTGCAAGTTATGACACGAGCACATCAACAAGGTTTTCAAGGAATGAGGAGAATTTAAAATCACATGAGATTCATAGCAGAATTGTGTTCCATATCAATGATCCAATAATCATTCCATTCCGAGATTGTTTACAGAGAAGTGATCAGATGCGCATGAAATTGAGACAAAAACTGAGGCAACGGGATCACAGGTTGAGGGACTTTCCTATCAGTGCCTCGAAACGTTTGATATTTAACATTCCTGTGCAAAAAAGCTTGTGTGAAGAAAGCTCGAAATTATGTACGAGATATTTTCTTGTGTCACATCCTGTGAGATATCTGATGACGCTATTTCAACTATGCAAGAAAAATACAAGTTTGCCAGAAATATGCCAAAAGGAACATTTCCACTCCAATATGACATTTTATGATTTTTCCCGCACCCATGATAATGTTCTTTTTAGAAATCTATTGGTACAAACTGATGTATGCAGAAAAAAGGCAGAAGATGATATCTGTGCAGTGCCCCCCAATAAAAAACAACGATTTGGTAAAGACACTTATAAGAGGTACTTAGACTTAGTCATCCATTATATCACTGGGTTCAAGGGAGGTGGTTTGATGGAACATCCCCAAATTACGATGTTACTCTTTCAGAAATTCCTTGGTCGGAATATCACAGAATGTAAGGGTTTGAGTGGGAAACTACTAGATGATGGAAATATAAGATGGAAGCATTTATTGAATGATGCAAAGCTCATGAAGTTTTTTGAAGCAGATTTAATAATCTACAAAAAGTTTGAAGAAATCTTCTTAATACACAGGCAAGGGCTACTTAATTCAACTAATACTGGTGGAGGTCAGTTGTTGAAGCCAACTTCTGAACCATTTTATCATTAAAAAGTGCTGAAAAATTTGAATTAAACTGCATCATTGACGGGGAGGCGTCTAAAACCATTGTAAATGAATTAGCAATGGACGTGATGACACGATGGACCATTGTACCTCGTCGTTTGTATGGACTGCAAAACCTGTCTATTACTACTGACTCATGGGACCAAAGATAATTATGCCAGTTAGCATTTTTTCGGGCCTGGAATTCAAAAATTATCAGGCCACCATTTTTGGAGCCATTTTGCCCAAAGTATTCATTGTGAAAGATCATTTCAGAGGGAACAAAGGCCATTTTGGAGGGCATCTAACCTTGGTTAAACTCGAGGCTGTGAACTTAATGTACGTGTAATTGTAAGGTCTCCTGAAAAGGTCATCTTCTTAGTGATTTTTCAGTGCCATGGTTTTGTTTCTCACTGTCTCGATCTTTATATTTACTTGTGCAGTCAATCACAGTTATAACAAATTTTACGGGACCAGAGCCTGGTTGCTCAATCTGTGCCTTTGCCAAATGTCTACCAAGTGTCGATAGCCTGACCAGGGGTGGGGTGGGGGTACAGGCATGACATGGTTTACATTGACCGTTGCATTTAATATGATTATTTGTGGCTTGCAAAATAATTTTTACAACTTTACAATCAGATATCCATTATAACTTGGATTGACTGTCGCTGTCTGACACAGATTATCGAAAGCATTCTCAAGTTGTGTCATCAGAAATTGGTTGGTGTATTCTTTAGAACTCCTGGGCCATTTTGTGCTTAAACCAGTTTATTGGTCAGTGCCATACCAAATAGTGAAAAGTTAATTTATCAGAAATTTTTTAATTTTAGATGTTAAGTGTTGTTCTACATGTTTGTGTATACTTTATAAACAAGAGAATTGCATTAGATTTCACAAAAGACTGCTGTTGCTTTAATTGCCAATATATGTCGCATGTGTGCGGAATTGATTGTTACACTGGTTCATTAAATTGAATATACCAGTTCTGGGCAATGTACTGAAGACATGTCAGATCTGTATGCAAGAAATTCTATCAATTAAAAGGGTAGGGCCTACACTGTTCGTTCACATTTGCACTGTATATTTAATGTTCGTCCATCTATATCTATTTCCTTTTCTAACGCCAGGCGACACTGTTTGTCATAAGGAATACCATGCATGCTCGAATGTTATCTGTATGCAATTTGTTGCCTATAATCAGTGTATTCCATTTGAGGAACCAGTGTGTTGGTTGTTGATAGAAATTAAGTTTTGAAATAAAGAAGGTTAAACAAAGTTGTTGTTGTTTTTTTCTGTCTTTGGGGCATTTTATAATGAACTATAGGGATGTCTCTGGATTTTTCAAACTGCATGAGATGTATGGACACTCTCCAGCTTGGTCACACAACACAAGTTGTGAAAATATCTCACAATGGTCATACTAAATGTGACTGCCTTCACTCAGTGTGGTCTGTAAACATTGCATGTGACCTTGTCTCTTGGAGTCGAGCCTTTCTATCAAGGACAACCTCAGTAGCGACAAGTACTTTCCTTAATAGAGACGTGTCCTCATTAGAGGGACCAAATTGACTAAAGACAACCTATTTGCGACCAAAGGTTGTGTCCTTAATAGAGAAGGTGTCCTTTTCAGAGAGGTATCTTCTAAGAGAGGTCTGCCAGATGTGGTGTGAAGCTCCAGAATGGTCGCACATTATTGGATGTCTCCAGTTAGATGCAAATTTGGAGCAATATAGAAAGGCATGGCTACTTAATGGCAAAGCAGACATTTATTTACTGGTATCATCATGGCTATGGAGACTGCCTGTGGTCAGACAGCACTAGCGGTAGTAAGTAACATATGTTCCCCCAGAACAATGGATGCTGGGGTGCATCTGGTTGTTCTTATAGATATGTAGCATATATTGGCTGCCTCTTGTGATCTGTGTTCATTCAGACGATGGTTGTGTGGTCGTCTCAATGGTTGTGCTTTTGTCTCTGGATGTGACATATGCGGAAAGCCTCTCAAGAGGATGTGCCGAGCATAGCCTACAGCCTCAACTGACTGCATGTTACCATTTGACAAGAATGTTGCCTGTCCCTGCCGAGAAATAGCCAGGAAAAACTGTAAAAGGAAGTCTGTCACCATGTACATGTATTCGTATGGGAGTTTTAATAATCGTCTGCTAGATTTGGGAAGTGACCACCAAACATTGCTTTTTCAGGAAAAACGTTTTGGAATATATAATTTCGTTCTTTTATTAAGTTAGTTAACATCGATTTACAGGATTTTAGTGCAATGAAACTATAATGGATGGTTTTATATGTCCACAAATCATAATTTTGTTTGGAGAAATATTTTCTTTCTGCTAAGTGCAACTCTTCAATTTTGGAGTTCAAAAGAACTCTTTGCCATACTTTCAAGATGGCGACGAGCGGGCAAAAAAATTGGAATCCGAGTGATAATGCTCGTCTAGAGCAATTTATCGCAGTCACCGGTGAGAATGATTAAACATCCTGTCATTCTTGAAATAGAGTAACATTTTAACTCTATTTTAAATCTAATTAGGACACTGATGTACGGTTGGAAGACCGAAAATTTTCTGTCAGAAGTGGGACTTTTTCCCTTTCTGTTTTGTAGCTACCACTACAGGGTGGTTCCAAAAAAATTCATGTGCCATTTCCAGGGCCTTGATTTATCGAAAAGAACGTATTGTTTATAGTTAAGATCGTAGTTCCATAAAGCATATTGATGTCATCCTTAAGCGCTTTAGACCCCACCATTTATGCCTGTAAAGGCTGTAGACTGTAGTAGTAGCATAACCCAGTATTTGAAATTTTATTTCCTGAACAGGAGCTTCCAAAGAGGCAGGGAGGCGTTTGCTGGAGGCGTGTAATGGCAACCTGGACATGGCGATCGGCATGTTCATGGATAACAATGGTAGCGTCACCGATATTGAAGAAGGACCAAGCACGAGCAGTAGCAGTGCGGGGGTGACAGGTATGGCTACAGGTGGAGCGGAAGCGATGCCAGGCCTAAGTCTTCCAGATGAAGGGTAAGTTGATAGAGACAAAAAGGAAAGGGCAGATCTGGTGCCACTGAGTTAGTAGCGATAAGAAACTTGATCACCTAACTACCTGAATGCTTGGTTGGCTGTGTGTTCAGAGTATAGAGTATATAAGACTTTGTAATTTGAGGGAACATGGGGGGAGTAGTACTCCTCTTGAGAGTGGAGAGATGAACGTTTTGTGCTTATAAAAGCATCCAAGAATGTACAATATGTGATCAATAAAGAGTTTTTATCTGTTTCAGGGATGAAGTCCGAGCACCAATACCTCAGAAGAAAGAAGTCCTCATGGAAGAAAACTACCCAACATATGGTGAGCTATTTCCCAAACATGCTAAGGGTTTCCTACAAAAAAATAGTTGCCGAGTATGAAGGAATGGAAGAATTATTGTGACTGTGACTGTGTCATTCGTGATTCGTTGATGGATATGACAGACAAAAAATGACAGTCACTGAGTTTTTTTTCTTACATGAAGAGTTCGCTTTTAAACCAGGTATATCACTAAAATAACTTTTGACTCATCAAAGGCCTGCTTTGTTTATATTCAAAAATTTGAAAACTGAACTAGAATTTGTAAATTCTGATTGAGTATATACTGAACATAGTTTCATTGAAGTTGCATGCATAATAATTGCTGCACTGCTTGTAAGGGAATGTTTTTTACCTGAGCCACAAGGAAATACATTTAACACAAACGTCATTGGCCTTTAAGGTCGGTAATGAACTTCTCGCTGGTTTTATCACTGTCTGTACATGGATTCTGCTCTGAAGTGACACTTAATAATACCAGGAAAGGTTATCAATCGTGGTCTGCTTGATAATTGTTTGTTTCATTCTTTATGCGTGCAGCCGTCCCTCAAGTTGGGAGCCGGGAGGATGCCGAACTGGAGCTGCTTGGTACGCTCTAAAGATCATAATGGATGCGTCTGTAACAGGCCTGTTCATGTCTGTCTCGTCTTGTCACCAAATCAAGAACTCTTTTTCTTCAATTTTTTTCCCTTTGTATCATGGCCTAGTGGGTTTCCCCAAAAACTCTGAGTTTGAACTGAGGGGAATTCGCCTTTGGCGGTATCAGTCAGGGTGTTTGCCAGAGGGAACATCATTGGGTACATTTTATCGTACCCTCAAAAATCGGAAATATTGCAATTTATTGAGGAAATACTGTGTGCAAACTAAAAAGCAGCCAAACTGAATAATTGACCCTGTCATAGAAGCCTTCCTTTCAGTCAGAATTTTGCATGGAGAGGGACACACTCTATGAAAGTGGTGTTTTTCGGGGCTATTGCATGACATGGGTCGGGTTGTATCTGAGAGAAAATGAAAACGTCTTTGGAACTTTGTCGCAAAGTCCTTTCGATAATTTTTTCATTCTGTCGTTGACCTTGTTAGTTTACAGGAGCTTGTCACCGCTACTGTTCCAGCACACCCTTCAAATTCATATATTTCTTCTTAGAATTGTTACAATGATTTTCAAATGTTAGCTTAGTGGCCGACTTGCACTGTTATCTGTTTTCTTTTGCTTAGCGCTTGTAGATAGATGGTAACAGTACAACCACACCTTGCCTGAGTCTTCAGCTTTTAAGTTCTGCAAGAAACAGAAGAAGAATGATATGACCTAAACAGTGAAATTGCGGCAATTACCGTCGTAAAAATTTGCAAGAAATATGCCAAGTCCGGCATGTTGTAACTAAACTCATGATTTTTTCCTTGAATTCAGATTTTTATAGCAAAAAGATATCTCAAGTTGGTTTTCTCAACCATTTTGAAGGAAATTCTTTTCATCTGCTCTCAAAGTTTGTATAGCAATTGTTGCCAAATTGGGAACAAAAACTGTGCAGTGTATAAAAAATGAAAGTAATATTACATGGCCGTGTTTTTCTCTTACCAACTGTACCAAAACTTGTATGTATGTTCGACTCCGTATCAACTGCTCCTCTTGTTTTAGGTTTCCGTGGCAACAGACGTCGCCCGCCACGATCTGTATTTGATGGGTTTAGAGATTTTGAGGCAGAAACAAGTAAGGAAAATATGAAAAATTGAGTTGAGAGTTGAGTGTCAGCTAGGGCATTATAAGCTCTGTAAATAAAGTTTGGGGATTGTAATGTAAGTAGGAGGAAACTGGAGACCCCGGAGGAAACTTACACTGTCGAAGAGAGTCACAAGCTCTATTATCACATGAGTGATATCATTCAGACTGACCAGGAATCGAACCCGGTACCTCGCCAATAACAATGGGCCGACGGGGGGAAAGAAATTGCTTAATCTTCAGTGCTGTTTTCCATCTTTTCAGGGCAGCAGCATGAATGGGCCGTGGCAGGACCCCCGAAAACAAAAAAGAGGAAAACATTGGAGGATTTGTTCCGACCGCCTTTAGATCTGATGCACAAGGGGACATTCCAGTCGGTGAGTTGAGGAATATTCTGAGCACTTTTCAGGAAATCAATCATAATGTTACATAATGTTTTGACAGCTTCTTGTAACCCAATTCGGCTTGGCGGTTTGGGATCTGTAACTGGTTACACAATGGCTGGGCTTATAACAAGGAGGTCGTAGGTTTGACATTCGGACGGATGAGCACTGTTTCATCTTTGTGTCCTTTGGCAAAGCACTTAAACCTACTTGCCTTACTCCATCTAGGAGTACATCTAAATGGGTACCAGGCATGCCTGGGAAGTTAACCTGCGATAGACCAGCATCCTCTCCAGGGGCAGTAAAACTCCTCGCGCTAAATGCTTTGGAAACCGGGATAAGCTCTGGCCGGATGAACCATTTGTGGCTCGGGCAAAAGCCAAGCCGACTTTAACTTTTAACTTTCTTTCTAGGCTCGAGATGCTGGTACAAAGAGTAACAGGTGGATGATAGTCAATATTCAGAACGTACAGGAATTCTGTTGCCAAGCGCTCAATCGAGACGTTTGGAGCCAAGCAGCTGTGAAGAGTATTATTCAGGAACACTTCTTATTTTGGCAGGTAAGGGATGATATGCATACAAAAGAAGTAAATACTACTAGAAGAAAGAAGTGAAAGCATTTACTAGAAGTAACGAGTAAAAGGTCAATTCAAAATGCATAATCTTTACCTTTTGAAGAGCACGCTATTCATTATTTAAACTATTTGAGCTGCTTTTTTTCTGTTTTATGATTAATGACATGAATTGTCTTCCTTTTTCCAATTTTAGGTCTACCATGATAGCGAGGAAGGCAAGCGATACACCCAGTTCTATAAGATCAACAAATGGCCGTATATTGCTATCCTTGACCCAAGGACGGGGGAGAACATGGCCATATGGAATAAGATTGATGCCTTGACTTTCTGTGACCTAGGTAAGATAGATGATAGAAGGTGATAGAAATACACAGTGCACTTTATGAAACTTGGTTTTTATCATATTTCTATATCTCAGTGCGTATTTACGCAATTGGATATTCTATTTTTGAACAGAGTTGGCCTTTAATGTTGGAACTCTTCTTTTTCAGTGACAGAGTTCCTGTCTCATCACCCATCACTGGATGGTGCTTTATCTCCACCAGCAAAGAAACAAAGGATTGTGAGTGATTGTTTTTCATCGAGAAAGCTTTGCAAGTGTTGAGTTTAAATGTGACAATTGCCTCCAGCACAGTCATCATTAAATTTCGTTATAGGGATGTTAAAAATGGTAATACCACATCATTGGAAGGGGTATTATGTCTCTCCCACTACTCAAGTTTGTGGAAATATGACTTGACTTTGGTGTGACGAAGAGTTGAAAATGAGAAGCCTACAGCTGGTGGCAGGTACCTTTTAAAGCATGCCCCTGGACTTTTTGCGGGCTTGGCTAAAAGATGGGGGTCTAACTGCCCTGTGCGATTCATCCTTTGCCTAATTCAAAATTGTTTCTCTGCCACACACGATGTCTTTTTGTCTTTCATTAGCCTTTCCCAACCATGCATTTTCAGGACAGCATAGTGGAGGCATCTGAAGACAGTCAAATGGAGGCAGCAATCAAAGCTTCATTAGCGGAGACACAAAAATCTTCCAAAAACTCTTTTCAGTACATATCGGACTCAGATTCAGACAGCGACTTAGAGACATTCTCAGATTCAGAATCGGAAAACGGCGATGTACGGGAAATCGAAGCGAAATCAGGAAATAATTCAACAGACTCTAAAAACACGGTGACGCAAAGTGAAAAATATGAATCTACAGTAAAATCTGAATCCAACAAAAGTGAGAGTCAGGAATCAGAAGAAACTCACACTTCCAAAGATTCATGTGGTGCTATTTCAAACTCTGCTCAATCTAAGACCATTTCTGCCGCAATTTCAAATAAACATGACAGTACTGTGACTCAGACTACGAATAGTTCAGGCTCCGTGGAAAAATCTGTGAAATCCGGTAAAGCTTTGTGTAAATCTTCGAAGAAAAATCATGGAAATAGCGATTTGAGTAGTGTGAGTGAATCGAATGGAGAACAAATGTGGCAGCGGCATTTAGGAAGCAGCAACGGTAGGTTTCATGCCAAGTTTTTTTAAAGTGATAATAATTGTGTTCTGTTGAGTTCCAAATCATAGGTATAAATCTCTTACACAACACAACGACAGAGATGACGTAACTTCCCAACAGAGAATGAATTTACTGTCAAAGGCAAAATCACTTAAGTTATATGAAGCCTGAAGATGATAAGTTTTCATGTTGACAGGGTGATGGAATCTTTCTTATTTTGTTTGATTTGGTACTTTAGATCCAGTGTCCATTTCAGATCCACTGACAACACTCAACATTCGATTCCCTGATGGTAAGAGAGAACAAGTCAAGTGGCCATGTTCTTCGAAGCTGTTTGTAAGTATGACCGGATTTGATTTGCTAAATTTTTTGTCGGGGATGAGATTTTTCTGATTATAAGAAGAATTTCCGTTTTTACCCTCCTGAAAAGGGTTTATTTGGCAACAGAAATGGAAAGATCTGTGTCTCAACTATCAGTAGAACTTAGTATGATTGCATATCATAGACTGCTGAATGTGTTTTTTTGTAACAATCTCAATTGTTGTGAGCTCGAACTTGTACTATTAGTACAGTGTAGTTGGTAAAAAATATGAAAGTGTCCAACTAAATTGAAATATATCTTTTGCATTCTCTTTCCCTCCAGGGCTTGGTGCAGTTTGTCCTCTCAAAGGGCTTCAGCAACGAACGCTTTGAATTGGTTACCAACTTCCCGCGAAGGCGCCTCTCGTACATGGAATTCGATGACACGCTCAAGCAGATCGGACTTCACCCACAAGAAACTGTCTTTGTCCAAGAGAGGTGACAAGGGGCACGTTTGCGATGCGAATAGACAACTGCATAGTGAAAGCCAGTAGCGGGAATGAGACATTTCAGATTTTGGTAGATTTCGTTTTTCTACTCCAGAAGTGTTTGATTTCACAGCAGAAATGAAGAGATGAGTGCCAAAGCTCTCTGTAGAACTTTACATTTTTGAAATCAGACAAAAAGTAAGATTTTGGAGGCATATTTTTGCAAGGGAGGGCAGTTATGAGGACAAAAATTGTTCATTATGGAAATTGTTCGTTTTTTGCTCTGCATCTGTTTCATCCCTGCAGAAGATTGTGGAGAAAACCCGCTACCTACTTCCTGGCTGGGGGTACAGTTGGGGAAGGGTTCCAATAAATCAGAAACAATCATGTGTATGAAGTAAATGAATGACCCCTATTTGTTTTAAAGTCTGGATTAGGGCAGAGTTCTGGTTCAAAGTTATGGATAATGAACTGACACAGTGTGCATATTGTATGTCTTCTTAAATTTTGGTATTTTACTCAAGACAGTGGTCGCATGTGAATGTTGAGAGTAATGTATCATATGTAGAGCCATCAGATTTCGTCAAACTTGCGTGAAGCTTTTTCAAACACTTTTCAAAACGAGATGCAGCTTTGATACGAATATAGTATTTACCACACTGACTCAGGGCAAACTGTCATCCATAAAGTTGTGATTAATCACGATGCAGCGAACACCTCAGGAAAACGATCACATTTGCCCATCAGCATGAGGGCAACGTATTATCTCTCCGACCTAATGCGACACTAAGCCCATGAATATCGAATGCATTGTTATTTCTTTACCAGATGAAATCGTTTATGGTCAAACTGTAAAAACCAACCAGCAAGTACACCCTGGAGAAGCAGTTCGCCAGCTTACTGAGAATCGGGCAGGCATTACAACTTGCCAAGCAGGCCTGTCCTGTCTCATTCTGGCTAATTTTCTTGTGATCCACTGATTTTCCCAGGCCTCTGCCAGGCATTTTCCTGGGCAGGCTGTTCAGTAAGTTGGAAGGCCTGCTTTGAATACACAGAATATTGTAAGATTCTCAATCAAATGGGGAACTGTTTCCAGGGTGAAGTATAACATGTTATTCAGGTATTTCCAAAAGCAGCATTTGAAATATTTTTCGGTTCTGCAATTTGGGAGATGTCTTTGATTACTTTGCATAACGGAGAAATGCTAAACTCGCCAATGCGTTTTGAGGAGACTTTCAGTCAATTGTACTTTCTGATATTGGTGAATGGTATATTTTTATGTCATCCTGTCAAATTCATTGAACTCAATGCATTTATCCTGTTTATATGACATTCTACATGTAACTTTTTTCAATGGTCATTAAAATTTTGTATGTAAATGAAGAATGTGTTTGTGCGAGTTCATCTGTCATTTATAGATCCTGGATGAATAAGTGTTCCTGTTCTATCAGTGTTGTCACTAAGAAACTGCTCAGGGTGTTTAGTGCTACAGCATGAACATTCCTGACCATTGCCAAAGTTACACCTAGACACTTGTGTTATATAATATTAGTACTTTCAAACAGTACTGTAGTGTTAACAATATCATAGTATGACTCCTACAGTTTTCCCACCAAACTCAAGGCCACATTTTGTATAATGCTTTCTCCTGATTGGTCAGTCTTGCTATGTCTTGACGTCTTCGCGTCCGAGTATAAAAAGCCGCACGCGCTTCCGCGCAGCCCCTTTTTTACCAGATCTCTCTCGCTTGTACACGAGGAGACTGGCTGTGCCGATCCGGTGATTATACCATGGAGGTATAAATAAGATACCTCCATGATTATACCATCTGGAACAATTGATCAATTGTTCTAAGCTATCCTTCTATGGAATAAACCACAGTAAGCGAGTATTCCGAGTATGTGAATTTATTGACAAACCTTGATTGACAAACGTGCTTATCGTTAGGACATGTCAAGGACTTCAGGAGGCAACTACGGAGGATTCGGAATACAACACTTGCCCAAAGTCTCATATTGACTGTGGGGTTCGAACCAGGTATATCTTGACCACTAGCAGTCAGTGTGATCCACTTGTCTACAGTGGCTCTTTGTTGTGGTCCAGTTGGACCAGTCCCTGTGACTTCTGGCTGTGGTAAAATCTCATATGGTCTGTTCAGTTTGACCAGTCCTTGTGAGTTCTGGCTGTGGTAAAATCTCATATGGTCTCTTTCTAGTTGGACCAGTCCTTGTTGTGACTTCTGGCTGCGGTAAAATCTCGTATGATCTCTGTCTAGTTGGACCTGTCCTTATGACTTCTGGCTGTGGTAAAATCTCATAAGGTCTGTCCAGTTTGACCAGTCCTTGTTGCCACTTCTGGCAGTGGTAAAATCTCATGGTCTCTGTCTAGTAGGACCAGTCCTTGTTATGACTTCTGGGTGTGCTATTATCTCCCAGTCATGCATATTAGGGGGTAGGGCGTACGGACTGTACAAGCAGTCCCTGACTTCCCATCCTGCATCAGTCAGTCAGAGTGGACCAAGGGGTGCGACAGCCCACTTGATCTACAAGAAAGCAACTACTAGGATGATGTACAAAATATTGAAATATTTTATTGAAAATAAAAGTATACACATTCTCCTAAAGAAATGCTATCTAAATGCCACACTACAATGTTTGATCACTAAAACAGCAAAAGCAATACAGCTGAGATGACGGCTCCCCCCCCCCAGTAGAGTAGTTATCGAGAGACACAGTGATATCATTAGTGAAATGAAACGGCCAGGACCATTGAGCTTACCAGTGGAATGAAACTCAAACACAGTGCTAGTGCAAGACTCTAAGTTTCCAGGTGTCAGATAAAAAATGTTAAAGTTGAGAGCTGAGCGTAAACTAGGACATTCATAGCTCTGTAAACAATGTTGGGCAATTGTAAGGTAAGTAGGAGGAAACCAGAGACCCCGGAGGACACCTACCCGTCAAACTATACGTAAATACAACAGTATCTCTTTCCGTGCAACACAGCAATATGAAGGATGATTCAAATGTTTTTCCAATACAACAGCGGTCATTGTGCTTGGCCAGGCCTATTATTGAAGGTACAGGAAATAGTCTGGTACATTTGAGTGAATCCAAAAGACTGTAAAAAGCCCAATTTTTGAAGGGACAAACTTTTTCTCAGGTTGTCTGGCTTAGTTATATAAACATCAAATATCGATACTGTCTAACAATAAATACAGGTACATTTGTACATACAGTTGTGTATATTTCTGATCTGATAGCTGTGTATCATTTATCATTTCAATGCCCACATAATAAACCACTTAGCTCTCAGAATATTGATTCTTTTAAAAATTGTGACCTTCGGTGGCACACATGAAATAAACGAGACAAAATGTACATGTAATGTCCAGTTTTAGGGTTGGCCCCTTTAATAATAGTCTAAATGTTCAAAAACAGAAATAATGTGGAATCTGAAAATACTTGCATTAGAGATAACATGTATAACCTACATGTACCAAGATTGACTAACTTTCACTGAAACAATCCTTCCACAGGGCATTGGGCCATACACCTTAGTTTTTGCCTACCTCCCCCTGGCATGGCCCAAAAAACGTTAACCAACCCCCTAACTTCTGCAAAAGCTGCTAAACTATAAGGCCTTCTAAAAAAATTGTACTAGAAAACAAATAATAACTTAGGGATCTAGAATATCTTTCATGCCAAAGGCTACATGTACTCTTTACAATTAGTAGTGAAAACTCTCACATAAGTTATTTATCTTGAATGTTAGCAAGGATTATTGAATATATATATATTCAGCATTGAAGCATACAGAAATATCCAAGACCCATGATTTCTTTTCATAAATTTCATCAATATATAAAGGCAAGCTTATATATTTTTTATACTACCATATTCTACAAACATGATGAACTGTTTAAAGAGACCTGATATATGCTAAGCTCAACTTCATCAAAAATGGATTGAGCTTGGAGCAGGGAGTAACTTTTATTCAGTCTTCTCTGCACAATATTTGTATGAACTGGTTGAAAAACCACATTTTCAGAGTGGCAAACCTTTAGCTGATGATGATAGGGTGGCACCAAATTTATGGTCGGGTGAGCTGATTATGATAGGGTGGCACCAAATTTATGGTCGGGTGAGCTGATTATGATAGGGTGGCACCAGATTTATGGTCGGGTGAGCTGATTATGATAGGGTGGCACCAAAGTTATGGTCGGGTGAGCTGATTATGATAGGGTGGCACCAGATTTATGGTCGGGTGAGCTGATTATGATAGGGTGGCACCAAATCTATAGTTAGGTGAGCTGATTATGATAGGGTGGCACCAAATTTATGGTCGGGTGAGCCGATTATGATAGGGTGGCACCAAATTTATGGTCGGGTGAGCTGATTATGATAGGGTGGCACCAAATTTATGGTCGGGTGAGCCAATTATGATAGGGTGGCACCAGATTTATGGTCGGGTGAGCTGATTATGATAGGGTGGCACCAGATTTATGGTCAGGTGAGCTGATTATGATAGGGTGGCACCAAATCTATTGTTAGGTGAGCTGATTATGATAGGGTGGCACCAAATTTATGGTAGGATAAGCTGATTATGATAGGGTGGCACAAAATTTATTGTCTGGTGAGCTGATGGCTAATGCCAGTAAATGGTCCTGTATAGGCAGGGTTGCCCACCCAACATACTAGCTTTGGAGACACTGCAATTGTGTACCTTCATGAAGAATGTGAGGTGCTAATTCATACATGAATTTACCAAGTAAAATACTTATTGATTGTTCCAATAACGATACAATACTCTAAAAGTACACCCAGTGAAAAATGATAACCATCAGAAAATACCTTGGGGATGTCCTTAAAATATGGTCTGTTTGACGTAACATAGAAGTGTATTACCCAAAAGACTAGAGGTACTACTGGGCAAATAATCATCAAATCGAATGTCAGTTTATTTCACTCAGTTTCTGAATCTGTTTCAATCGGGCCAGTATTCTGCTGGTTGAGCACAGTCAGGTCCTCCTTGCTTGCGTAGGGTATGTGAGCAACTTTGGCATGATAAATAATCGTCTCGGCACCGTCTTTACAAACCACACGATTGGTCTTGGCATTTTTCTTCTGCATCTGGCGATGGTGGCGTAATTCCTGTTTATCAGGGAAACAGCGTCCACAATCTGCACACATGTGCAATGAACTCGAGTCAGTGTTTTCCTCCGTAGAATTCACTTCCTCATTTATTTGTTGCTCTTGAACGTTATGGGTGCAGCTGTGGCGTTTCAGATCGTTAGGCGTGACAAAGTTCTGGCCGCACTGATGGCAGTAGTAAACTTTAATGTTGTGGAAGCTTGGATTTGGCGTCGTCTGCTTGTTGTGGTCAGTGTCTGAACTGTCAGAGGAACCACTTCGCTTGAGAGGCGGGATTTGTGGTTGTGTCGTGTTTACGTTCACCTGCACCGACATTCTGAGTTGAGACCGTCGTGTTCTTTGAATGCGAGATGATATGCCGGTGTAATGTTCCCTTAGTCTTTGCCTGGAATGACAGAAGATTCGGCAAATTAATTTCAAATTACTGCTGTATATTCACCTCTCTCTACCCCTATATTCATTTTGAAAATATCAGACTAACCATGTATACAGCATTTGTACAGTATGCAGACTGAATGCATGCATGCAATTCAATGCACAGGAAATGTACACAGTAATACAGGGAAGCCAAAATGTTGAAAAATTTACAACTTTTTCACAGCTCAAAACCGCTTTTGATTTGAAAGGGTACTCTATATGAGTAATCAAAACACTTACTGGTTATCTTAAGATTGTCCTTAACAACGTAGATTATATAAATTTAACTGGCATAGGTATGGTAATGTCAAACTTAATCAGAATATAGTGCAACGGTTTCTATTTTGTGGAGGCAGCCATAATTAGACAATTCTACCTCCGGCTGCACCGAAGGCTGGAGAGTTCCAAAACCGCCGCGCCGAATTTGATTTCGATTTCAAGAAAAAATGCGTTGAAAGAGTTAAATAAATCAAAGTATGACAACCTAATCTACTTTTGTACATTGCTAAAGTGTTGATCTATCATGTGTTGTAGTTTTGAAGGATTGCGATTGTGTCGATGGCAGGGATTTTGCTTGAGAAAGTGTTGAAAAAGGTGCACTACATTTCTAAACAATGTGCATCGATGCATGCAGGGGGCAGTACACATCCCCTGTACACAGCACATTGCGTGTGTTCCGCGCATTTTACCGATCTGCGCTATCTTAAGATTGCGCTGCGCATTCTTAGGATCCTATAATTGCGCGGCAATCTCGAGATCGCGCAAGGGAGTTGGGGGGTCTTGCGAGCCAATGAACGAATGATGAATGATTGTCCTGCAAATAATATAACTGACTTATTATGTTCTCTCCGAGAATTTGCAACATCAGACTGCATAAATTATGATGAAATATATGAACTATGGGTTGCCATTCCAACAATAATCTTCCGCACGGCTCATGGGCTTGAATTTTGTGAAAAGTCCCATCAACTTCTGCAATGTTACAAGAAAACGAGGACGGGAAACTTGGTGTGAAAGAAAATGGTGTCCCCTACGTACTACTATCACGAGACACTAGTCTCCCCTGTCCCACAACAACAGGTAAAACTATAGTAGTAGAATTCGTTCTATTGTTCAATGATTGTTCAGGGATTGTTAGATTTATGGTAAGGGCCGGTGTAACATCTGTGGTTGTTCCCCATGTTTCAGTGTTTCCAAACAATAGGCAGCTAGAGAGACCATGACTTTTCAATAGGAGGGATACACAGAAAAACTCGTCAATCTATTTTTGAGCGTTCCCAAACAATGAGGGGAAACACTCAAAAACAGAAACACTCAAAAACATTACACCGGGGTAAGGGGCCGTTCATAATCATCAATGTGAATAAAGGACACTTAGTGCGAAAGAAAATGTTGTCCCCTACGTTATTCATTAGACTATAATCCCACCTTTGGTGACAAAGAAAATGTCGTCCCTTGTGGAGAGTAAGTCATATCATATTCGTCAAAAAGTGTCATACTGAGATCTGTTCACATTATCAAAGGCATGGCCGCATTAATTACCACTGCTAATTAGGCTTCTGAGATGATGGTCAGTAAATATTGGTCAAAGTGTCATAGTGAGATCTGTTCACATTATTAAAGGCATGGCCGCCTTAGCGGCTTCTGAGATGATGGTCAGTATAAAATATTGGTCAAAGTGTCATAGTGAGATCTGTTCACATTATTAAAGGCATGGCCGCCTTAGCGGCTTCTGAGATGATGGTCAGTATAAAATATTGGTCAAAGTGTCATAGTGAGATCTGTTCACATTATCAAAGGCATGGCTGCATTAATTACCTACCACTGCTAATTAGGCTTCTGAGATGATGATATGTTCATATTTGACTTGACACAAGCCAATTTTAGCACTTACTAATTATCATTGATAATATTCATTGATAATTTTTGGTGAAATGATCACTATGACAGAACGCTAATTTACATATAATTACCAATTACCAATTATCAATTATCATTAATTGGTGAATAAACTAAGTTCAATGACAATATTGTGCGACTGTAAGTGTAAATATCATAAACATTGTATTGTGTAATCATATATATCAAGGAAATGTAAATACTATTGGGATGTTATCATAAATAAAATAATTATAAACGTATAATAAAATCTTAGTTATTAGATGTATCTCTTTATTCATTAAGTAAATCCGGATGCAAGATTACAACCAAATGTACTTGATCAATCATTAATTTTCAAAAGCATTGCTCTCAGGTTGGATGTCCATCAGCAAGCTGTGTTAGGGGATAACCTGAAATATAAAACAGTATTTATAATGAGAAGATAACATAAAACCTTACATGTAGGCCTAAGTGTCTCCCTTCTCAAACGAATGCCTGAGCATGGAGATATCTTAATAATACCCCCATGGCCTGCAGTTATCTTAATAATACCTCCATGGCCTGAGGTATGGCCTGAGGTACAAAATACAAATCAACCACTCGACAGTCAACTTTGGCCGGTATTAAATTAATTTACTTTCAGCATCCCATAGACAGTCACATGACAGTAATGTGACCGTTGGTGTAGCAAAAAAATAGGTGAAAAATAAAGCTACCAATGGCAATGCAAAGCTGAACATGTAAAAGTATCATCATCTCTAAAATGCGCAATCGACAAAAAGCGCACGCTCACCCTTGCGCGATCTCGAGATTGCCGCGCAATTAAACGATCCTAAGAATGCGCAGCGCAATCTTAAGATGGCGCTAATCGGTAATTAGCGCGGAACACGTGCATTGCTACATAGGCTACATACATATTCACTCCTATTGGTGTATATGGCTTCCGAGGTTTGTTTGGTGCTGCACCAATTGTGGCTGCCTGAACAGTAACACCTGGCTGATCATATTGTACAACATCATTCCAACCCCATGTTTATGAGTATGACGGGAGCGGTTTGGCTGGCAGGCCCCCCGATTCCGATAGGCCAAAGCCAAGGGCCCCGTGCCGGCCGTCTGTCCGTGGCCAAAGTAATCTTTTTATAGTACACTTTTTATAGTTTTTACAGGCTCCTCCTGGCTCCACTACTGACCGCCTTAGGACAGCAATATAGATCAGTCATATAATTTAGAAAAATCCAATTCTTTTATTTATAAGAAATGGGGAAAAAAACAGCAGCAGCCGCATCGAGTGGATATCGCTTGAGTCCTGGTGAGGTAGAAGCGCTTATTCAAGAAGAAAAACGAAAACGAAGAATAAAGCGAATTCTACAGGTAAGCAAGGAGATAATTGATGATATCATTTTGGCATCCCAGATGAAGTTTAGCCACTGTGCTGTGTTGCAATGAAGATGATGGTTCAAATGAAAGCAAGCAAAGCACTCGGGGAATGTTCCAGATGTGCATTTGGATCTGCTAGTGCTACTGAATATACACCTTACCGCAAGTGCACAACCAAAGGCGAAGCATTTCTTGGCTGGCACTATTACACTTCTTGTTAAAGCTTCCAGATATACATGTATGCAATCTGAAGACAGTAAGATGTCTGGGCTGGGTTGTTCGAAATCACGTTAGCTTTAACGGCGCCGTTAAGTCTTAACGTGAAAATGCTAATGGGATTAACTGAAAGAGATAACGTCCATAAGGATATTTAACGCAACCGTTAAGGATGACGTGACTTTTGTGCTTTTGAACAACCGGGCCCTGGACGGCAACGTAAATTTTCTCTTAATACTATTAAATACACAGGCAGAATTTCAATGTGAAAATGTTTGCCAATTTTAAAATCAAATCGACATATCACTAAATGTGACTGTTACCCAACTTCCGAGATGAAGTCAGAGTTGGAGTTGGGAGGGACGAAACTTGTCTATGTCGCTTTCTCTTTTTATAGGTTAGAGAGCAAGCGAAATCCAATGCAGCGGACATCCGACAGGCGGTCAAGGAGGAAGAGGTAAAACAGAAAAAAGAACTTGGAAAGAAAATATTGGTAGGTTCTGCTGTTTAAACTCTGTGCATTGAAATGTATTGGGTCAACTTCTATCCAACGTTAACATACCTTTGAGGAGTCTCTTACCTAGGGGTAATTTAAACACTGCTAGCCATCACTGCTAACCACCGCGCAATAGGGCCCTGGCTCAATCCCAGGGAGAACCCAGGACTGTATTTCTGGATGAACCAGCGTGGATTTCAACTCAAGGAACTAAAATTCTGGCACTTCCCAACAATAGACTGGCTTGGATCTTCTGTGGTTATGAAATTGAGTGTTAAAAAGAACAACAATAATCTATGGTTAAGGTCTACAGATATTTGAATCTTTTTCATATTTATATGTTTTTACAGAAAGAATGGGAGAGCGAACGTGAGGAGAAGCTCAAACGTCTTGAACAGGAATATGACGCATGCCTGCGGACGATCGGACAAGGTCACGCAGAGGCAAACTATGTAGAAAAGGTAAGCTTGACAAATATCAAGTTTCCTTTATTTCTGTGTTCAGACGAAAAGTGAGTTGGTGGTGCAATTTCTCTTTAGATGCTTTCCAGGTATTGGCTTGTTCTTGTTTTAGTTGGAAAGAGTAACGATGAAGTTATCTTGCTGCGAGTAGATGGATTAAAAATTCTCTTTTCGCATGTGTTGTACTTACCTGTACTGATAACTTGCCGTACACTGGCACTAATTCCTATTTACACAGCGCAAACCAGAATCTCTTAAATTTTATATAAAACCTGGTTGATCTTTTGATTCTGTATCTCTTTGAAAAAGTGTCAAATACACGAAACGTCGAGAATACGTAGATCGTTGCTTGTGTTTTATTCACTATAAACTAATTCCTATTTACACCAACGTCGCGCGATATTGTATCGCCACCTCTGCGTTATATCGTGATTTATCTCGTGACGTTAATGCCCTAAAAATGGTGATATCACAGTACAAACAATGTTCTCATGACATTTATCATGCTATGTTAGAGCATGATTGAGAAAAAGCTTGCCATATGGTATGATTTGACAAAAAATTCATTTTACTTTACCTCTGAAGGAGAATCGTGATTTCGCCAAACAGCGCCTATCGGAGAAAGACGCCGAGATTGCCGCCGCACGTCATCGTGACGCCATGCTCCGTGAGCTGGACGAGCGCCGCGCCGAACAGATGGAGAGAACAAAACAGATCCGGGCCAGGTAAGGTTACATATTGTTAACGTCTAAACTCAAGGGGTAATGTGTAGGTTTCCTCTGGGGTCTCCGGTTTCCTCCTACTTATATTACAATCGCTCAATATTGTTTGCAGACAGGATAATGTCCTAGTTGACGCTCAGCCCTGAACTCTCTGAATTTTTTTGGTGAAAATAGCTGAAATAAATACAGTGGAACCTCCCTAAGCGGACACCTCTCTATTAAGGACACTATGTTTGGTCCCAAATTGGTTGTTTGCATTCAATTTGACCCTCTAATCAGGACACCTCTCTATTAAGGACAGCACTTGTCAGTCCCGAGGGTGTCCATAATAGAGAGGTTCTACTGTACTCTTATTCATTGATTTTAAATTTCAGGAAAGCTGCCATTTTGAAGGAAAAGGAGAGAGCTGCTAAAGTTGCCGCTCTGCCACCGCCGAAACCAGACCCCTGGGCTGAGGTTGAGTTGCCAAAACGTAAGTTGAAATCTTAAATAATAATGATAATAATAATAATAGCTTTATAGTTTGTAGTGATTACAGAGAAAATTTCAACACAAAAATTACAAAGAAGAAATAACGAAAAAATTTCGTCTGCTGTGAACTACAGTATGTTCACTGGCGTTTTATGATCACATATTTCACGAACGTAAACTCATTTCTGAAAATGATGATAATTTTTGTGAAAATGAAAACGATTTTTTGTTGATTCTCTACGGTGCCCTAGTTCTGGTTACTTATCTGATTGTGGACTGTTCACTGTTGCAGACAAACCAGTGGTACTGGTCGATGCTGAGGCTTTCTCTTCTACATACTTCCACATGGTGGATGAGGACTATGCAGTGCAGAAGGCTATGTCCTTTGAACAGGTTGGTAACATTTTCTCCACTAATAATACGGGGTTCTCCACAGAGTTTTGTCAAGGTAGGGAGGTACCCTTGATATTCAAGTAGTTTTGCCAGTGTGCAACACGGGACAGGGTAGGGTGGCCAGAAATTTGAAGTCGGGTGACCCTATAGAAACCCTTTACAACATTCTAGAGCAAGGTAGGGTGGCTCTTCCAAGGTAGGGTGGCTCTTCCAAGGTAGGGTAGTAAGCTGCCAAGGTAGGGTGGCTGTTCCAAGGTAGGGTAGTAAGCTGCCAAGGTACGGTGGCTCTTCCAAGGTAGGGTAGTAAGCTGCCAAGGTAGGGTGGCTGTTCCAAGGTAGGGTAGTAAGCTGCCAAGGTAGGGTGGCTCTTCCAAGGTAGGGTGGTAAGCTGCCAAGGTAGGGTGGCTGTTCCAAGGTAGGGTAGTAAGCTGCCAAGGTACGGTGGCTCTTCCAAGGTAGGGTAGTAAGCTGCCAAGGTAGGGTGGCTGTTCCAAGGTAGGGTAGTAAGCTGCCAAGGTAGGGTGGCTCTTCCAAGGTAGGGTAGTAAGCTGCCAAGGTAGGGTGGCTCTTCCAAGGTAGGGTGGTAAGCTGCCAAGGTAGGGTGGCTCTTCCAAGGTAGGGTGGTAAGCCCCCAAGGGTGGGTTGGACGCCCAGACAAATGACTGTGTGTAGAACAGTAACACTGTGCATAAAGCGATACAAAGATTAAAGTAATTTTTAGCTTTTAAGATTCCTTGATCATCTTTGATACAATGTCAACTGTGTCTGTTAGGATATTTGTTCTCTGTTCTCTTGTTCTGTACTTATTGTTCTGTTAATAATACTTGGAGTGTTTTTAACCCTTCCAGGTCGACGCCATCGGGGCTGCCAAGGACGAAGAAGACAGAGTGGGAGAGGTCCAAGAAAACATTGAACGCCTCCGCCACGAGCGAGCGGAGAAGGCTCGACTTCGAGGGAAGCACGCCCTCTATAAGGAACACTTGAAGTTTGAGTACGACAACATGCTACATGACCTCAGTGACCTTCAGCGGGAGGATATTAACCGTCGGCAACGAGAAGTAGCTAATATTCCTGTAAGTTGCTTTTGATCTTGGGGCGAGTTTCAAAGAGTTGATTCTGTCTGGCACTTTTTTTACAGTTCAACGAAAAAATGTTAAAAATCTGTTCAACTGAAATAATTCAAAACTGTCTGGTATAGCTATTGGGGAGTTCTACATTATAAAATAGAACAGACTTGAATGTTTTAACCCTTGAGAGCCTGACAACATACAGCCTGTTCCTATATTGGACATTTTCCCTTGCAGCGCTCGATCTTCCAACCACCTCACCGCCGCCTGGTGGAGAAAGAGGAAACCCAAAAGGACATGGAGACTGCGTTTGAGGATATGTTCATGAGGCAGACTGGTGAGTTGTCAAACTTGATGTGAACGCTTCATGGTGCTTCGTCTTCATCTTCTACTTCATCCTCGGGTGGTCTGGCCTGAAGGTCGTAATATGTCACCTCCGAGTTGGTATCTTGTTGCAAATGGCAATCAAACCGAGAGCTTCTGAGGTTCCCACTGCTCCACACCGACAGCCCTCTCCGAAGATATTGAATTCTCATTTCTGGTTTTCAGATCAAATGGGCGATGTAAGCCTTGCACTAGATCCTCACCCTGTGCCGGAGAGTCCTGCTGTATCGGACAATCTTAACGTTAGTTATGAAGATGACACAGAGATGGCGTCGCACGGGCCTGAGAAATTTGAAGACAAACGGGCGGCTGCCTTGAAGGATATCACAGACGGCTTGGGTGATAAACAAATGGATGGAAGTAAGTGATACCGTTGCTGAAACTGTTTGGCATTGTGCTTCAACCTGATCTTTTAAGTGGCCTCTGATGTACCGTTAGGGGTCTGCTGGGCAAAGCTGTCTGCTGGTTTGTCCTATTTTTCTCAAGTTTTATGTCCAATGCAAAGGAAAAGGCACTATATACGAATGAGATGGCCAAATTAGTTAGCAATGTGCCCTTGTGTCTATTGACTCGGTGTTCTCCACAAACCCATTTGTCAAGACGGCACACCCTACCTTGGCAGTTTACTACCCTACCTTGGAAGAGCCACCCTACCTTGCCTAGAATCTTGTAGAAGAGTTTCTTTATAGAGCTACCCTTCCTCAAATTGCTGGCCACCCTACAATGTGATGCACACTCACTGGTAAAACTCCTTGCATATCAAGGGTATCACCCTACCTTGAGAAAACCCTAGAGAACCCTAAATAATTGTATACTTATGCCCTGAAGAAAAAGGAATCTTTTTATCAGCCCCAACTTCACACCATTTTAGATAAATCATTGAAGAAGCTGATGAACAGGATCAAAGATCAGCGAGATGCGTGGATCACCCAGAACACGCAAGAGGAACCAGAGCAGGATATGCTCCAGCCTCCTGCTACAGTAGAGAGGAGCCCACTGACAGGTAACTACTGCTGTAAACCACCCAATTTTTGCCGGCTTGAGCTTTAAAGAAAGTGATGAAAATATCATTTAGCTTATGGGTAGGCTTTCTCTCATACGTTGTGTGAAAAAAATCAATTTGGCTCAAATTGTTGCAAAAAATGGTGGCCTCGTCAAAATATGTTATTTGTCGGAAATGAAACCATACGCCGATGTTTTTGAACCTTTTCAGTGCCATCCCCGCATGATCGATCCCCATCGCAGTACAGCGTCACGTCCTCAGAGACTGGGATGTCGTCCCCTGGTGATGAGGTGCCACGACCGCGTCTGGCCCAGGGCGTCCGGCAGGTCCACTTCGGTGATGAAGGACGTAAGTGTTGAGATTTTTAAAAATAGACAATCAAAAATGCTTATCGATATCTCAGTTGTTACCCCGTGATATGATAACTGAATAGATGATTCCCAGGACATAATGGTGAAGGATGTCAGTAATGACAGCAAAATTGATCACAAATCCACAATTGTTTCATTGTAATATGTAATATTTTACATTTACAGCAAGAGTCCACCGCCATGCACCCTCTGCCACCCCGAAACCACCTGTATTAGAACCACCCCGACCATTAGATGATGGTGTCTTACGCCACCCCCTGGAGGAGGCCGCAAAGATCAGGGCAGCGGCCCAGCGACAGATAATGAACGTGGACAAACAACTAATTGTAAGTAAACTTTTTAAAAAAAATTGTTCTTGTAACAGAGTTTATTGTTACGAAACTGATTGTTGGTATGTAACCGTTAGCATGTCACTGCAACCGTTCTGTAGAATCATCGAAGTGGGCTCAGCTTGGCCAAGAGTCGCTAACCACAGTTTATGAGACCAACCTTTCTTGCAACTGGTTTTGCAGCCAATAAACTGATCGCTGGCCCCAGGCTGACCGCCACGTTTTGTTACCAATGTGATTTGACCTGGGTGACTGTTTTTTTGCTTGCAGAATTTTGAAACAGTTCGAGCTAAGGAAGACTTGGATAACATCTCCATCGTCAAGCACGACACAAGTACACTGGGTCAGCAGGCTCGGCAGCAGAGGATACAACTCGAGTAAGTTTTCCCATCCTACTTGTTTCCGCCGAGTGGGCATCTTGGTCAAGATTCTTGAGGAAAAACCCAAGCTTATCATCAGTCAATCAATCATTTTTGGCTTCATGGTCCATTTTTTGTCCTTTGCCATAGGAATTAGTCCACATCAGGTTATGGATTTGCCCCCTGTGTGGGATCTTTAGCCTGCCCTGGCATAGGCACTCGGGACAGAGAATCTTGGTTTTAAGTGTCATTCAATGGACTCTGAAAGCTTCGAATGTTTGTACCTTGAAAGCCACACCAGTTCATTCTCGAACGGAGTAGATAGATTAAAGCAAGTTTTGCCCTGAAAAAGTTAGTCGCACATTTCTGTGGGCTACATGAATTGCTTTCTTTTATTTCAGGGAGCACTCGAAAGAAATCGAACGAAAGATTGCTGAGCTGGAAACCAAGCGAAATATGATTGAGGAGCGAGAAAGCATTATAAAATCAAGACCAGGGAGTCTGTATCCACATGAAACGCTCCCTGGTGCCAATCAACCAAACTATCTTGCTACGTCTGCTCCTGCTCCTGTTTCAAGACCTGGATTGCCTGTCCGTGATCCGAGCACGAGAGCGTATGACTGGATGGCCCCGAGCACTCTGCCAGCGCGTCCTGAAGTTTACGCCGCACCTCGTCCCCAGGAGGATCATCTTCAGCGTTTACGAGATTATCAGCGGTCGTTGCTTGAGCGACATAAGTCCGCGACTCAAACGCCATCCACTTCATTTTCGTCGAGATCAGATCCTGATGCATCAGCTGTATCTGCCGGTTATCTGTCGTCATCCGTTTATGGGCAGCCAGGAGGGAGGCCGCAGTATGCTCTCTATCCTAAACAAGACCTGCCAAGTGCAGGCCAGGCAGCCCAAATTTCCAGACCACAAACCGTAGATACCTCGAGGCAGTATGGAGCTGTGTCGAGATCTGCTCCAGTTGAGCCCCTAGGTCTATTGAGGCAGCCTCAATCAGTTGATACCCAAGACATCTCAAGGCAGACAAGTGGTCTCGACACCTCGTCAAGGGGGAGGTCCCCTGAGCCTGCGAGGAGGACATGGCCAGAAGTTTATCCACCGATTAGGAGACGATCGCCAGATCAGTATCAAGCTCCAGTTCTAACTGGACCAACTCCTGCGGCAGACCTGTCGTCTGCTACTCGTCAATTGTTCAGTTTCGAGCAGACGTCACCGAAACAGAGAAGTCCACCAAGAGTTAGTCCACCGAAAGTTGATTCCGGTCATTTTGAAAGACCGGTGCAGATGTCGATGCGGTCTCCTCAGAGCTTGTTGGAGAGACCGGAACAGAGGCTGGATGAGACTGGGAGGTTCAGCTATCCACCTGAGGGTGTGAGTGATACTTCTGAGGCAGCGACCCGTGCTAGCTATCCATACCATCCTCTGGAGGAAAGCGCCAGAGGGACTTCAATGCTGAGGCGAGTCTCTCCTCATGTCTCTCCGACTGCTCGCGTTGACCCCCCAGAATTGGACGATCAGATGAAAATCGCGGAGATTTACGAGAGACAGCAGCAGATTGAGCAACGCAAGGAAGCACTGCAACGAGAACTGGAGGAAGTCCGGCGTCAGAAGAAGGAGCTCCTTGGCCGCGCTCTTGAACAGCAGGCGTCACCAGGAGAAAACTGGACTCAGAAGTTACAGGAATGGATGGCACCGCTTGGCATGTCGACACAGGGATTTGAAGCAACGCCAGATCGCACACGCGCAAGCATCAGCTCGGAAGACCACACCGTCGAAATCGATGAAAAACTTATCGAAGAACTCGACCAGATGTATTCAGACGAGAGCTCTCCTGAATCTGAGGCTGGAAAGAGACCTCGTCCGCCGCCATTGTCGAAGAAAATTGTTTTCCGTGAAGATACGGTCCCACATGAGCTGAGTACGATTCCGGAAGTTGAGACTCCGAAGAGCGATAGAACTGGACCAAGTATCCCAAGCCCTGGAACGATCGCGTCGGCATCTTTTTCAACCTTGGAACCGTCGCCGAGGATTCCTTCTGCGTCGTCGACACCGAATACAACACCTAGTGGCAGTCCCGTGAAACTGATCACAATTAGTAAAGATGGTGACACGACTATCTCGGAATTGATTCAGTCGCAGAGGGAGACGACGCCGGTTGGTAGTCCGACGTCTGTCCGTAAGCAATACTTGGAGCGGGGGTATGAGCCGTCGCCAGGGGGCATCATCCATATGACGCCATCTGCTGGGGGATCTCAAGACGAATCGGGGCGTAGATCTGAGCCTTCACGCAGGGCTGAGGAGCTCTCGTACCGGACACCTAGCCCATCTCTGGTAATCCCACCGAAGAGGAAAACACCTGTCTTCAAGGAGAAACTTGATGGGGATGACCTTCTGAAGCGACTGAGTGTCGGCAAGGGATCCCAGTCAATGAGGACCCCACCAGCAACCTGGTCGACTGTTTTGCAAGATGAGAGTCCTGGCTTATCTTCTGGTCTGATCTCGAGCGATGAGACACGCACCAGTGGTGGTGAAGACCGTTTCTCAAGCCTGACGTCGCATACGATCACATCTACTGACCAATCGACGCTGCAGGAGAAATCCACGATGTCACTTCGCGAGAGATTGGCTGCTGGGATATCTGGTGCGAGTGAATCGTCAAGTCCGTCCGACTCCCACATGACCGGTGCAAGCCCGATGGTTCATTTAGCACAAAAGAACATAGAAATATCGCAGTACCAGATTTCTTCAAGCGAGTCGGAGGCGACAGAAACGACTACGTCGTCTTCCATGATCACCGGCTCTTCTACAGAAATGTTCGAGCTGATGGCCTATACAACTGGGACAAGCTCATCAGAAACGCCACAGACCAGCTTGGGAGAGGAGCGTGTGCTCGCACGGAAATCAGCACAGGAGCTAACCCAGCATACCATTACTTCACAGGATGATACGACTTTGATGCCATCATCCAGGGCCAGCCCAAAACAAGATTTGACACAGTATTCCATTGCGTCTGCTGATGAGACAAAGAAGAGTCCAGAAGAACGTCGTCCAAAACAAGATCTTACGCAGTACTCTATGGTATCAACAGATGAAACTCAAGTCAACTCCAAAGAGGATTTGACCCAGTACTCTATGGTGTCCCCTGATCAGACTCGAGTCGGCCCGAAACCAGATCTGACCCAGTACTCGTTTGCTTCTGTGGAAGAGACGAGACCAAGTCCGTCGGATAGAGAGAGCATGTTGCAGAGTCTCATCCAGTACACAATCACGTCCGGAGATGTTACAAGGCCAAGTTCATCAGAGAAAAGCAGCCCAGTGCAGATGCAGGATCTTACGCAGTACTCGATTGCTTCTGAAGATGTAACAAGGCCAAGTCCATCAGACAGGTCTGAGAAAGCCAGCCCAATGCAGATGCAAGACTTGACGCAGTATACTTTAGGAGAGTCCACACCGTCTGACTCTGAATCCCCTGGAGAGAGAAGAAATGTACCTGGTCTGAGAGTAGAGCCAGCAACACCCCTACCTGGGTCTGGTAGACCCAGTTCTGCCGCAAGTGATATAAGGAGGGATACTATTGGATCCATGGAGACGCCTGGACCTCTACAGTACCATGACCTTACCCAGTACAGCTTGACATCACAAGATCGCACCAGGTATAGCCCAATGGATGAGACGGCCAAAACTGATCCAAGCCCTTCCCACGGGCAGCAAGAGCTCACACAGCACTCAATACACTCGGACAATGGTAGCTCGACACCAGATCAGGCCAGGTTACCCGATCTGACACAGTACAGTATCCCATCGGACGAACTGAGTCCCTACGAGAAGACAAACGTCATGCAAGAGCTATCCCAGCATACTTTAACGACGGGTACTGAGAGTGCGGGTTCAGATTTCGTCAGTCCCAGGTCTGATATGTCTCAACATGCCATTGAATCTGATTCATCAAAGAGTACAGTGGTTGAAGAGTCGATGAGAAAAGATGGTACCCTGATGCAGAGCCCTCAACCAGACTTGACCCAGATCTCCATGTCCACTGAACATTTGACTCCCAAGGGTACAGGGCCCCGTCAACCTGATTTGACCCAGTATTCACTCATCTCGGACAGTGACGCCCCACAGCCGAGTGTCATCAAATCCGGACAAGGTGTTTCTTTAGGGGAGATGATCACGCCCAAGCCGACGGAGAAAGCAGCTGAACTTAGCCAGCATCCGATTACAGAGCAGTCGGTTTATCCCGAGTCCAGTCCGGGCAGTAGCGATTTCAGCACGCTGACTCCACAGGATTCTGCCGTTGCCGAGTTGACTTCTGTTAGTAACGTGCCAAGTCCGGACATGTCGAACAAAAGTCCAGATGCTTCCATCAGCCAGTACCCTGTCCCATTGTCGGACTTGTCTTATAGTCAGCACCCTTTACCACAAAGTGATCTGTCAGCTAGCCAGCATCCTATTCCGCAGTCTGACCTCTCGGTTAGCCAGCATCCTGTGCCAGCGTCTGACTTGTCAGCGAGTCAGCACCCGATTCCGCCGTCAGACGTCGATGTCACACAAGTACCATTCCAGACGGACATGTCAACCACGCAGCAGACGTTGCCGCCGTCCGATGCATCAATTTCTCAGCATTCTATCCCCGATTTGTCAGTCAGCCAGCACCCCATGACGCAGACTGAACACTCAATCTCTCAGTACCCAGTCAGTGAGGGAAGTGATAAAGGTACTCCGGCAACGTCTGTTTGGTTGACGGACGCGTCAAGGCAGACGGACACCTTCCTACAGCGACGTGATGTTGACCGTCAGATCGAGAGCGAATCTTCCTACCTCTCACGGAGAGAACTGTCGTCTTTTGACTACCGACATGATTCGGGATCCGAATCTGGCGAATCACAAACGGACAGGATCGTTGCTGATACCAAGCGACTGAGGGAGAAGCACTTTGGTGCAAAGTCATCAGAGGAACTAACTTTCGAGACGGTAAATATGATATTCACCACTCACTGTGTTCATAAACAAGTGTTTCACCTGCTCAAATCTCCAGAGGACTGCCATTATGACTTTCAGATGAGTGATTTGAGGCCTAGCTAAAGGGTTAAGTAAATATGGAAATTCAACATAAAGGTCTTCAGACTTCTTGTCCTGCTCCTATGTGTTTGATGAAAGGCTGTTCAATTGTCGGACACCTGTTGGAATTCTCAAAAATTTTTCAAAAACTGCTAAAAACCGTCAAGGTGTTGTACGAAGTCTAAATTGGTTGCAATTCATTTCCAGTTGTCCGGTGAAGAGTTTGGCATCATGGACGAGCCAGAGTTGACATTCAGTTCCCTCGTCTCTGAGACGACCAGCGATCCTGGTACGCTGACATCCGGCGCTGAAGATGAGGGTGAGCTGACGTTTACTGGCGAGCAGTCCGACTCGTTGTTGTCGTTTCAAGAACATGAGATGTTGGCCGGAGAGGATAGCTTGGTGAGCTTGACTCCCGAGACTTCGGCCATGACGGAGGAATTTCCTGGTGAGTTGGTCAGACTTTAGTCCCTGTTTGTCAGAGTGATTCTAGATACGGATTTTGGTGGTGGATTGGATGAGAGAATGGACTTGAATCAGAGAGTTGTGTTCCTTTTAACCATAGAATTACTTGGGCATTCTTGATTTCTTCAAAATCGGTCCATCTTGTTTATGTAGTGAGAGCATCTGCACACTTACTTCATTTTACTATCTACCTCTTTCAGATGCGTCCACCTCCACTCAGGGCTCCCTTCAAGAAGCATTCGCCAAGCGACGTGAGGCGTTTATCAAGAAGTCGCAGAGGCGAGTGAAGGAGATGAAGACAAAGCCAACACAGGAAAAAGCTGGGGCCGATTCGCTTGGGAAGACGTTGGCATCTTGGAAGAAAAGTCGAGCTATCAATACTGGAACTTCTGGTAAGATTTTGATTGATTTCCTGAAATTTAAGGCTGGTCACCTGTTTTTTGGTGATCAGGATGTCAGAGTCATCAGCTACCTGGAGATTAGTCAGTGAAATCAACGATCTTTGTCAGGGGATTATAAGATTTCATAGTCGTACTCTTTTAATTCCTTTCTATTCAAAAAGGCAAATCATATGTCCTTGTTGACGTATTGCCAGTTATTATCCTGAGCTTCCAATAGTAACAGATGTAATATAATCCTAAGTTCTCCCCCGGGATTGAACCCGGGCCCTTTAGCGTCGTAGCTGCATGAAGCAGTGTTGACCACCAGGCTAGGAAGCTCCTTAATCCTGGGTCGTTCGAGCCCTATTGTGCAGTAACCAGTAGTTTTAAACACTGTGCTAGGAGGCTTCTCTAGCTCCTCTAATTTCTCTATCCTGTTGCAGGTGGTGCTGCTGCCCCCACGGCTGGTGCAAAGCCGAAGATCGCGATGACAGTCAAAACGCAAGAGGACAGGAAGAACTACGAGAAGGAGATGAAGAAGAGGACGGGCAGGTGAGGTCTCATTCTGTTTTGGTAGAAATTGTTCCAAAGAGGTTCAAATAACATAGTTGCCTGAGGTTGTCTGGTGACGTCTGCTGACTTCTCGCATCGCCAGGCGACCTCAGTCAACCATGCTTGTCCAGTCAGACTGTCAATCCGAGGGTTGGAGGTACGAACCCCAGTCTGGTCGCCACATGGATCTACACAGGTCGAGCTCGAGTGGGAGCTGAAATGACGGCAGTCAATTGATACCCCTGAGTGCCTTTGGAGAGACAAATACTCATCATCATCATCATCATCATCAAGACCGGCATCATAATCCTATTGGATTTCTGCTGGCGGTATGGAGCACTCCAGTCTGTCTAGGTGTCCTGCCAAGAGAGGTGTCGTCGAATGTTCCACTCTACTCTACATTGTTGGTGTAAATTAACCTGACTAGCTTGTTCTTTCTGCAGGTTGTACAGCAACCTTGATGAGGTGAAGGGGCGTAAGGCGGAGAAGGATCGACAGAAAGAATATAAGGAGAATAGGGAGAAAGCCAAGGAGTATCAAAAGGTGAGTTTTGATTGAGTGATCCACTGGTGGGAGTTCAGCTGTTCAACAGGTTTCCCCTTCTAAGTTTTCTTAATTATTTTTAAGGACCCAAGAAATTGCTAAAATCTCCCTATTTTCTTCCAAATTCCTTCTCTTTTCCATTTCTGATGATGGTCATTGACAAATGACGTCATCACCCAATTGTAAGCACTTGACATGGACTCTGCAGAGGTGCCATGTCAAGTATAAGGTGCATGCGTGATGGAGTCTGCTTGTTGACATCACTGGATCTGTATTCAATTGTTTGTACTGGACAATGATAATTTTATGTTTCCATTTTCAGAAAATTTTGGAGCAAGTCAGGAAGAAAGGCAATGGAAATGGAAAGAAATAACTTCGAAGGACCCGCACTCTTGATGGACGTGAACATTTCTCAATCCTGTCCGTGTGAGAGATTCAGAAATCTTTGAGATTCGACGTGTTGACATTGGTGTTTCCCTGAACTAAGTATTGGGTATGGCCTGTTGCAACATGTATCAGATGAATGGCTTGGGCCACCAGGAAGAAGTGTTCAAGTTCAATTAAAAAATCTTGTACGTGCATTTTGAAGTCATTGCATAATGTATTTCAAGAACTTGCTAACATTTTTGTCAACAGTGTGTGACTAGTTCGAGCATGAGAAGACAAGTTATTCTTTGAGTGAATAAAAAATCATGACATTGTAAATAGATGTATAAAAGGATTTTAAAACTACTGTACATAAACAATACATTCAAATGACAGTTTGATACATGATCTAGTTACTTGTATATTACTCTGGCAGGCCAGGGGAACTTAAAAATGTGTTTTTTGACACAGCGTGTACTTAAAGTAGCTGTAGACGCAATCATTTTTGCATGGGGAGTCTTTCAATTTTTTGTTTTAGATGGGTTTCTTTTGGAGTAATGTTGCAGGACGGGTTATTCAGGGGGGTTTTATTGCAAAGGGTTGGGGGAAGTTCAACTGGCTCCGCTCCCTTTCAACAGAAGAAAGTAAGATGCTGAGTTATTTTTAGAACACTACTGCTAAGTTATCAGTAGGATAGCTTCATCATTCACTGCCAGTTCTGTATATTCTGCTGAGCTAAATCCATATTCGTTCACTGCCAGTTCTGTATATTCTGCTGAGCTAAATCCATATTTGTTCACTGCCAGTTCTGTATATTCTGCTGAGCTGAAACCATATTCATTCACTGCCAGTTCTGTATATTCTGCTGAGCTAAAACCATATTCGTTCACTGCCAGTTCTGTATATTCTGCTGAGCTAAAAGCATATTCGTTCACTACCAGTTCTGTATATTCTGCTGAGCTAAAACCGTATTCGTTCACTGCCAGTTCTGTATATTCTGCTGAGCAAAATCCATATTCGTTCACTGCCAGTTCTGTATATTCTGCTGAGCTAAATCCATATTCGTTCACTGCCTTTTGTAAACAATGCCATTTCATGATATTGCTTTCTCCTTGTAATGAGCTGGGATCTTACAGAAATGTTCCATGAAATCAAATATATTTAGTGAATATAAAAGTGAAGTCTGATTCATTTTGTTTACATATTTCAATGTTGATACACACCCTGTCCATGATTCTTACAGAGTGGCCCCATTTCTTTCCTGTTCTCACTCGTATCAGGCGGCATGTCCATAGACAGTTCCCTTGTGCAGTTCTCCCCTGTTCCTTGTTCACTTGTGACCCTGTGACACGCACACACAAAATGAACCTTTGTTTGACTATTTGGACGTTCCCAGGAGTTGTGCTCGGGAACATTCTATGGAGACAATGAAAATAACGCAAAAATGGAACATCCTATGGATGCACAGTCACGTAAAATGGACCTCTGGCTAACCTATTGGATGTTTTTAAAAGTATCTATGCTTTAAGGAACTGTACACAGTGCCGCCTGTTCCCATATTTTCATACCTAACCTATTGGATGTTCCCATTGATTGTATCAGGGAACATGCAATGGAGACAATGGAAATAACACCACAAGGAAACAGTATATGGATGCACAGCCTAACACAACTGTATAATGTCCCGAATCTGAACAATCGGGTTGATCTGCAGTCTGCTCCAATAAATCGTTAATAAAGATTCCATAGATCTCCACCCAATCTTCTCGGACGCAGTATACACACTATAGTTCAGATTTGGGACTTCAGACAGTGTGGAGATGCCCTAACGATTGTGCTCTGGATGTTTAATCTAAAACTGTTTCAACCTAAAGTGGACACAACCTCCCAAGACCTGACAGGAGAAGTTTGCGATGCTGACAACTAGACACAAGAAGGAATGTGGTGTTGTATACTTGTAGGCCATGGAAGACAACCTCAAATTCACCCTTGTCCTCGGAATATCTTCTGTTTAAGTGCCTGTCATGAGGTAGGACAGGAGAAGATGGTTGGAGACGCTGACTAGCTAGACCAAAGAGAAAGCGGTGTTGGATACATCGAAGACAACTTCAAACTTCACGGTTTTTAAGGCTTTGTAGAGCATTTTTTGACACATCCTGTATATAGCAAGGACGATTGGAACACTACGACTAATTGCGTGGGAGACAGGTTGTGACGATGTCTTCATGTAGTGCCTTTTGTCCACAAGGCTTTATGGAGCATTTTCTGAGACATCCTGTGTATAACAAGGATGATTGATATCGTATGTCTAACTGCTACGAGAGAGATAGGTTGTGACAGTATCTATCCTTGGTTGACAAGGCTATACAAAGAAGTTTATGCGGCATCCGATCATTCTGTGGAACAGTGGTGCAAGAAAGATATGTTTGACGATGTTTTCATGTCGGGCACTTGGTTTAGCTATGAGACAAGCTGGAGAAGACTTTAAGACGCTGAGGCAGTCGCAAGGACACCAGCGGGACAATATTAGAGACAAGCTGGTGAAGACATTGTGACTCTGAGGCAGTCGCAAGGACACCAGTGGGACAGTGGAGAGTGGTGACAGTGAGACTTCACCCTTAGCTCAGCCAAGAGGACACATTTCTTTGCTCTCTCTGGGCCTGTTGTCAGTTGTGACAACCTTGGCTGTGCCGAGAGGACGCATTTCTTTGCTCCCTCTGGGCCTGTCCTCAGCTGTGACAACCTTAGCTTTGCCAACCTTAGCTTTGCCAACAGGACACATGCTTTGCTATCTCTGGGCCTGTCCTCAGTTGTGACAACATTCGCTTTGCCAAGAGGACACATGTCTGCTCCCTCTGGGCCTGTCTTCCGTTGTGACAACCTGAGCTTTCCCTGGAGGATACATGTCTCTGCTCCCTCTGGGCCTGTCCTCAGTTGTGACAATCTTAACTTTGACAACAGGACACATGCTTTGCTCTCTCTGGGCCTGTCCTCAGTTGTGACAATCTTAACTTTGCCAACAGGACACATGTCTCTGCTCCCTCAGGGCTTGTCTTCAGTGGTGACAACCTGAGGCTGAGCTTTCCCTAGAGGACACATGCCTCTGCTCCCTCTGGTCCTGTCCTCAGTTGTGGCAACCTTAGCTCTGCCAAGGAGACACATTTCTTTGCTCCCTCTGGGCCTGTCCTCAGTTGTGACAACCTTAGCTCTGCCAAGAGGACACATGTCTCTGCTCCCTCTGGCCCTGTCCTCAGTTGCGACAACCTTAGCACTGCCTAGGAGACACATTTCTTTGCTCCCTCTGGGCCTGTCCTCAGTTGTGACAACCTTAACTCTGCCAAGGAGACACATTTTTTTTGCTCTCTCTCGGCCTGTCGTCAGCTGAGACAACCTTGGCTCTGCCAAGAGGACACATTTCGTTGCTCCCTATATGCCTGTCCTCAGTTGTGACAACCTTAGATTTGCCAACAGGACACATCTCTGCTCCCTCTGGGCCTGTCCTTGGTTGAGACAACCTTAGCACTGCCAAGAGGACACATTTCACGTCACAAGGCCATGATTATGAATGACTCCTGATCAATAAACAAGTACAACTTTGCCATATCGAGTTCTGGAATACTTTATTTGATCACACACAACCATAATAAAGATAAACATCGAGAATGGAACCATAAAAATGTAGAGTGAACCTGTCAACACATTTCCTGGCTCCACAGAGTAGTGCAGGGATCCAGCATTTTGATTTTTACATATGATTGGACTAGCAAAGGTCTTACAATTTCAGGGGGTGCAACCTGGTGGGCCAATCACATTTATCTGTTTTGGTGTATATTCTAATATAGAAAAATTCCCCTGGGCTTGCAGTAGGTATGAGATGAAGTAGTGATAGTTACTTCTTGAAGCTACAGGATATATTTCAGATAACAGTTTCGCTATTCAATCGCAAGTATCACACCCATCAGACAGGTGGTAGCCAGATATTGGACTGATAACGCCCTATCACAAGCCCATCGTGAGAACATCGCCATGATGGATTCCCCGCTCAAGGAGCATTCAATACCCAATCAATCACAAAATCAAGTCTTGAAAAACTTGAAATGAACACTTGCTTGGCGATAATTGCACCAATGTACCAAAAGCTAGCAAATACTCTTGTTTCACTGATGTAAGACCGGTTGATTAAAAACTTCAAAATCGAAAGAGAGGGCCTAGGAAAGCTGGAACATGACGTCATGGCCAATGGACAACTTATGTGACCCACCACGGCAAAATGAGTCGCATGTCGCACAGAAGATGAGCCTAAAATGACACCTGGACATAATAGAATATATTGATATATATTGACTTCACAAAAGGCAGACAATAGTGAAATGAACAACCAGTCCGTCTCAACCTGTCAATCTCGGAGCGACATGCGACTCATTTTGCCATGGCGGGTCACATATTGAATGGTACTGAAAGACCATATCTAGCTTTGAGTTCATATTCAGAACAGGTCCGAGAGCGGTGAAACTACAATATTAGACCCAAAAATGATAATAGTGACAGGTTTCACTTTACATGGCTGTCATTTACTACATGTACATTAACAGTCATGTATATGTTTGTTTGATACTGAGGTTGAGATCATTTACATACATACTTTTAACAACAAATATGTGACTCGTCACAGCAAAACCAGGCGCATGTCGCTCCGAGCTTGGCAGGTTGAGACGGACTGTTTGATCAATTCTCTATTGTCTGCCTTTTGTGAAATATGAGCACATCGATTTCTTCCATTATCTCCTGGTGTCATTTGGGCTCATCTTCTGTGCAACATGCGCCTGGTTTTGCTGTGACGGGTCACGTATACAACACGGTGACATGAAATTTACATCCAAATGAACCTCGCAATCAAACTCACCCTTCAGCACAAAAGGTTCAGCACATCGAAATGGTCATTGGAAAGGCCTTCATTCTAAAAGGTTGTTAACCGCAAGGCAATGGTACTACAGCCAGAGTAAAAGCTGTTTTCGTTTGACCAACAAGATATTATTTTCCACAGAACCAATTGAGTTCAGTTAGACTAATGTGCTAAGCCTTTATTTAAAAGGCGGTTAATCGCAAGGCAATGGTACTACAGCCAAACTAAAAGCAAGGCGCGATTGTCCTGAGACCTGGTGGTTATAAGGACTGCCACAACACCTACCAATCAAGAACTGGCACACACACCAATTTTGTTTACTTTTGAATACACGAAAAATCTGATTCATATTTGGATATGGTAAATTACACAATTGGGGCCGAATTTACAAAGGGTGTTTAGCTTAAAACAGCGTTTAATGTCTGAATAGACAGAGTCAGGGCCTTGCAGGGTTTCTTCATGAAAACCGCATTAGGCCCTGAAACTGATTATGTAGAATTTACACGCGTTTAACTCTTAAACACCCTTCGTAAATTCGGCCCTGACAGTTTACCATAAGGATTAGAAGCATGAAATAAGAAAGATCAATCCAATAATTCTTTCATAATGAGGTATAATTCTGATCAAGGTGGGAGGCAGTCATGCTTTACCCAATTTAAGAGTCATCATTGGCATCCAGATTTTGAACAAATTCTGCTGAATCGTCCAAGGAAAATTGCAAATATCTTGAAAGTGCTTGATTATTTTGGCAAGAAAATATTGAGAGTACACCATAAATTGATTAAAGGGTAACTCGTGTCAAATTTCACCATATAATGTTTTAGCTGTTTTTGACAAATGACTACGTCACTTTCTCAAAAATCGGTAAGGTTTTCGAATCGACATGCACATTTTCTAGAAATTGATGGTTTAATCCCGCCTGGACGGCTCGCTTCGATGCCGTTGAAATTTCGCTACGCCGACGACGTTTTTGTTGATGACGTCACAAAATGAACATTTTCGCGGTCGCGGTGGTTTACATTCAGCGATTTTATAATAAATCTAATCAAAAATGGAAAATTTGAGCTTTACATTTGTGATCAACAATTAAAAACGGATGTATTTCCGCAAAGTTGTAAATCACATCATAGTATCACTTTAAAGCTTGTGTATGTATGAATTTTGGGGCAAAATCTTACTTTAGGGAAGTGCTGCATATCTTCTTAGAAATTTTGAATCTTGGAAGATTACTCCAAAAGCAGCTTTTTGCCTCAAAATCTGTACCTACAGAAACTAATTCTATTTATTGCGTACTCCCAATATTTACTTGCAAAAATGGCGCATTTTTTAATATAGATATTTGATATTTTTCTCAGATGACCAAGCAGAATTTGTACATAAAATGAATACCTGTAAATTAGTTACAATGTATCTTCAAATTTCAGTCACTATTGCACCAAATCAGAAGCTTCAATTGCACCTATTGAAAGCAGCTCTACGAAGAGTATTTTCATTTCAAAACACAGCAATGATACTCATGATAATTAATTCTTATCAATTAATTTTCTAATTAATTAATTATGTTACAATGCACATAATGATAGATGAACACATTCAGATGATTTGAGAATTTTCATTGAAGACCTAAGATAGTTAAAATAATACTACACATGAACATTGCATTGGTCAAATACAATACACATCTAAAGAGCATGTAAAAATTATTTTGAAGCCGAAAAAACATTCGTATTTTTGGCTTCAAAATGATTCTGATATGCTCCCTTATCAAAATGACCCTTCACTGTCAATTAAATGAATTCTACATTCATAATCATGTCGTCAGGAAACCATCATTTATATGTAAAATGCTGGCACCACAAATTCATTATTGGTCCCCCAGCCAAAATAAGTCTCTAAATTAATATGTTTATTTAATCAAGTGCCCTTGAAGACCAACATCCCATAAAAACAAGGGAATAAACCATGTCCTATGCAGCATCTTTCAATTTACCCAAAAGAATGGGTACGTCAAGTCTAAATGGTTTTAATAAGCATTTTTTACAGCTCATGAAATAATGCCTCCGAGTACAGTGATAATAAATAACGGCAATTACGGCAATAGGAATGCCCAAGAGAGTTGCCAAGATCGAGTCAAGTGAACTAATTACAAAGTGCCTCAAAAAGTACAATGTCATGTTAGATATTGGTATCTGGTGGGTTCTTCTTTAAGTTAACACAGTTTGCAGACGTTATCCAGGTCCATCACTGCTTAAAGAGACAATATAGGCAGCAGCTAGGCAGGCAAGATAAAGTTACATAAAGTCGCTAATAGGGGTCTCTCACATCTCACGGTACGTCGAAATGATTCATTCTCGTACGAGGAATATATTTAGTGCTGAGTCTGACATGACCCAGGGCCCTTTCTGTGTATATTAGTCACCCGACGATGGCTTAATTAGCCTCTCTGCTCCTGCCTATAGTCCCCCTTTAAAGGGAATTTCGCACAACCAAGGTTTCAATAAACCTTCACATTTCCTGTTTATAAGCGCAGTTCAGTCAGCTAGACTCGGCCTGATGAATATGTGGACAATAGGGCCTGCAATAGGGCGCCATTCAGAAACTTGTGTCTGACCTGATGAATCATTAACTGCTTTGACACCCTTAGGTGCAGTAAGGGCATTGTTTTGCTTGTATGAAAATCACTTTAAGGTGATCTTGCAGACATTTACCACATAACAAATACCAGCAAACTGTCATTTTCTAATAAACCATTAAAGAGCTGCCAGATTTTTCTGACTAGTATTAATGTGTTTGATATGCGAGAAAAAGTTTGAGGAAAAAAAATGTCAATAAACGTAAACAGTATGACTACAAAGGTATAATTTGAGATAACATAGGTGTGTAGAGTATAAAATACAATGTACACAAATAAATACAGTTGAGTCTGGGTTGTACAACGACGACGAAAAATCTAATGAATGAGCTAACTGCCAGGACTGGGTTCTTCAAAAACACGTCTGCTTTAACTGAGGCCTGAAGTCTTAACGTGAAAATTTCAATGGGTTTAACTGAAAAAGATAACGTCCTTAATGATACTTGATGCAGCCATTAGGGATAACATTACTTATGTGCTTTTGAAAAACCGGCCCTGAAATTACAAGTTATAATACATTTTACGTAATGAAGCTTGTAGAAGTGTTCAGCGAAGCAACAAAAGGCAGTTTCCTTGTGGCATAAATTTTCAGGTGATACACAGACGGTGTTGTTCGGTTTAAATGTCATGCTATAACACATCCATTAATGAATAAATTATAATAAATTTAAAGTACATTATGTAGCTTACATCAAATATGACTAAGTTTTACCATAAATTTGTAAAATTTTAACTTGAGTAAACCTGTCATGAACTTTACAAATTTACATGATCACCTCATTCCAGGGATACCTGTATCTAGGGAACGAGGTTGATGATGAACATAATCTAGCACTCTCCATAGCAGGGGTTTCAATTTTGTCAGTTTTAACCTATCCTGTACAGAGGATCACCATGCTTTAAATCGTATTCCTACACCGCTGATATTACTTTTTGAAACGTTCAAATGACGTAGTTTTGTCTCATCGAAGGCTTTTGTGCATATTTGATACCAAAACTGTTTACTAATCATTTCATTGAATACCTTAAACTTCTCATTTTATCATATTTTGTGCAAACTATATGCACAATGCACTGCAGGGAGGCAATAGGCCCAACCGACTAACTAAGCTATGCGAGTGATGTGGCCTGCAGGGTGGCAGTTCTTGACATAACTGACGGCTGCCACCTGGTATAAAGGCTGTGTTGCAAAACCATGGCTCGTTGAAGACCAAGTTTATATGGCATTTGGGTTGCCGAAAGATTTATCACCAAAGGACATGAATGACACTGACTAAATAATGACGGAACAAACATAACTTGGAATGATTAGTAACTAATTAAGAGTCCTGAATAAGTGGAATATTCAATAAGGAATCCTGGTCAAAGCTGCGGTATCACACTTTAAGATCAATTAATAGGAAATTTTACACACAGTATTTTTGGGTGACGGAGTCAAAAATAAGTTGGGGCTCCGCCAAAGAATAAGTTGGAGCTGCTGTGATCAGCTTCCACTCCTGGTACTTGATGTTTAAAACAACATATAAGGTAAGGTAGTACAATTATCGCCTCTGTGTGTACTCGTGTGTACTGCCGGCACTTTTCAACACAATATGGTCACTTCATCCTAACATTACTCTGAGCAACAACAGGTAAGGTAGAGTGGTACAATATTTTTTTAGCCTCTGTGTGTGTAATAAAGTGTACTTTCAGCTCTATTCTACACTGCAGGAGCTATAATTCTACTTGGCCTATAATTGTACCCCGATACCTTATCATATACAGAAACCTCTCGTTTGCATTTTTCATTTTCTCCTTCAGTTTGCCTGTGGTCAACAATACAAGTACTCTGATGAGTAAGAGCTTTGACAAAACACCACAAAACGCACAAAAGTTCAAACACTGATGGTAATGATGAACAGAGCTTTCAGAATGGGGCAACGCGATTGGGTCATTTCATCCTAATTGAGATCAGAGGTCAGCTCAACCCTTGGTCATGTACATTCGATTAATTTCCGACTGGTACCTCTGTTGTATAACCTTGCGCTTGAGTTTGAAAGCATCTGTAACGAGCCCGCTGTCCGGTGTCCACATTTCAGCACACAGGTGTATCTTCTTTGGAATTTCAAACGACTGGAGTTTGGCTGAATTAGAAGCAGAAGATGTTTTAATTTCCTACTTACTGTAAACTGGGAAATTTTCGTTGACGTTTTAATGAGTGATTATTGTTGCATACAATTCGACTTGCAGGTCGCAGTGATTTAAATCACTAGTCTGCGCAGCGCTTAAAACACACAGAGAAAGATTATGAAATACGATACCAACCTTTCTTACAAACGTCCGCGACGATCTTAAAAATATGCTCCTCAATTTTCTTATCGGTGCAGAGCGCTTCAAACTGGGTCGACTCTTCCAAGCCCAGGGTCTTGGCAAGCTGTTTGATGTGCTTGGTATTAGGTACTATCAGACACACCGTAAACATCTTGAGGCTGTCTGCGTAGACACACGCGGAGTCGATCATGGATATCGTGGTGAGAACAGTCTCCACCTTTGCCAGACTCACGTATTCGCCTGCCTGGAGCTTAACGAGATCTTTCTTGCGGTCTGAAATGGAAAAATAAGGAATTGTTTTTGAAATGAACAGAGCAACAACCTGAGAATTCCAACCGGCACCCATTTAAAGACCTTGGTGGAGTAAGGCATGCAAGGCCTAGAATCTCACACCAACAGTGGGGATTGAACCAGTGACCTCATGCCCACTTGTCAGACACCTGAGCCACTACACTACCGCAGCCTCTTTGAACTAAAACAGGCACATCCAGACAGGGCTTTGACCCGCCTATCACCAAACTGCCCTAAGGACGACACTCACAGCAAATCCATCAACCTACCAATAATTTTGAGTGAACCGTCTTCCACAAATTCACCGATATCACCAGAGCAAAACCAGCGCTGGCCGTTCTCCACGAAAAAGTCCTCGTCGGTCTTCGCCTTATTCTTGAAGTATCCCATGGTGATGTTACCACCGCCAAGCAGGATCTCGCCACGGGGGTTTGGGGTGTCTGACGTCCTGTAGCCACCCTCTTCCCAATCACGGAACTTGATTTCGTTGCAAGTGAGAGGAGGACCCACACGGCCGCAGCTATAGTCACACGCTGGAACGAGAATGGGAAAGGTGATTTTCTAATCGCGTACCGACATCTAACACAGGACACGGCTGGTATATTTGGATGACTTTAATTGGAATGATCACAATATCGTAACAATAATGAGGATGTGGACTTGGTAAATCCCTGTAAGTGGCCCAGCAAGTCATTGACGAAGATCTTCCTACTTCCCAGCTTCCTACTTACCCAGCGCAACAGTCCCAGCGCCGACCGTCTCTGTCAGTCCGTAGCCCTGAAGGACAGGGCAGCAGAAGCATATGTTCATGAACCTCTGGGTATCGGCAGACAGTGGCGCGCCTCCACTCAACATGAGACGAACTCGGCCGCCGAGGATGGCGCGTACCTTCTTGAAGACCATCCTGAAATTAGAAGAAACTATTGCTTGAATCTATTTTTTTCTGTGTTCAGCCTGCCCAAGCTAAAACTTCAGTGCTGTGATGGAGAACTGTTGACAAACCATAAAGATTTGACCACACAACAAAATAAATGTATGGCTGGTGCCCTCCGACATTAGTCAGGTTTTATTTTTCGGGGTTTCTGACTCCTAGTCTGGCTACATTTTCTTCGCTGAAGAACCCAGACTCCCTGGTTTGATTTCGGAGATTAGACTGGTTGCCTACCAGTGCAAAGGAGGCCAGTCCAAAACAAAGCAAATCTGAGTATTACTCACTTGTTGAGAATGGGCGTATCCAGTCCTCGATTGATAGACTTCAACTTGTAGTCGTACGCAAACTTGAACAGCGCCCTCTGGTAGCGACCACCTTCCGTCACTTTGTCCCACACCGTCTTGTAAAGACGATCCATAATAAGCTGAAGGGAAATAGATCATATTTAAACACTGAGCATTGCTTTGTCTCAAAATGGTCTGATAGCAATCAGGACCCCATTGCCTTGTTCTACATTCAATCTTTTAAGTGCAATTGTACTCTTGTTACTGTAGTTTCTAAAATCATGCAAGACGGCCCAGCTTTGAAAACCTGAAGGAGAAAAATCCGTCTCAAACAAAGATATCAAAGCTTGAACTTACTGGCACCGCAGCCATCAATGTTGGCTTCAAGATGGTCGAGTCTCCCTTGCTCCCCTTCTTGATCTTACTCGACTGGTCGGACAGCGTCTGCGGGGAAGAGTAGCCCACGCGTGTTCCGTGGCCGATGCAGGAGGTCTCAGCGGTCAACTCTAGCACATGGGCCAGGGGAAGGTAGCCGATATAGATGTCGTTAGGGCTGGAAATATATAAACACGACATGAGAAAAAAAAACAAAAAACGTAACATTCCAGCGGGCCCGCAACTTCTCCGGACAGGATCCCTGAAAATCTTTGAACTGCAATAGAACGGCAGGTTGCCTTTGGCCTGCCTGAAATTTGCAAGCCAAGTCCAAAAGTGCCTCACAAAACCGGCGAAAATCATCATCAGAATTGGTGTTATGCTACCAGTGGCGGTGTCTAGTGTCAAGCAGGGGCATTATCCTCCTAGCCAGGTAAAACCCACGCCCAAGTTGTCCCTCACATCAAGTCTTACCATAATCCAGGTATTCTCTCACACTGCCCGGACATGCCGCACATCATGTTGCCATGGGTTATCAGCACACCCTTTGGCAGACCAGTCGAGCCGCTGGTGTACATGATGATCACGATGTCATCTCTGGTGGGCTTGGTAACTGGCGACAATACTGGAACAAAATGATGTCACATAAGAGTATGGTATGCTCAATCCATAGGACTTCTACTGCAGTGGCATGTAAAAGTCGTTTCTTCAAAATTTTGAGGGGAAGCTCGGTAAGGCAGAAGAACAGACTTAAAACATAATAGCTCCACTTACAATTGTCTGGTTTCTGTCCGAGCTGCTCCACAGCTCGCATGGAATGTATCTCAGCTTTATATCCGTCCGTATCGGGCTTCTTGCCTTCCTCCATGTAAATGATGTGCTTCACCTTGGGCATGTGGCTGAGTAAACTCTGAAAGACGATGATAACATTTTGACTCCTCGGGAACCAGCAGTAAAACGTTGATTTTAAACTAAGTTGAAAATATCCTCAAATGGTCATAATTTTTCTGTTTCACTGTGATGACCTCCGCAATAACAGGCATAAATGCCCATCAAAGGCAGGTGTACTGTCACAAAATGCTTGGCCCTATCACTTCAAAAACTGTCTGGCAAAGAAACAGACAGGTTTCTCTGTAGATCGATAAGTTTTTCTGGTGAGGAAACTCAAGATCCAGATAACTCTGACGGGTACGTCATCTCAATAGAAAACATAATTGAAACCACTTTGGATGAAGGTTTCAGATGAAAGTTTCAATGGCTTGCTTTGATTGCACTCACCTTGAACTTGGGCAGTAAGTCGTTACTTGTGATGACGTGCGTGACCTCAGTCTCGTTGATTCCGTGAATGACTGCCTCGTCGCCCAGCGTCGAGTAAAGCGTCACAACTACAAAAGAGAACAGTTTTATGTTGTGTGCGGAGTGCAAAGAGGAGTGTAATGGTAAATAAGGAGCGTAATGGTAAATGAGGAGCGTAATGGTAAATGAGGAGCGTAATGGTAAATGAGGAGCGTAATGGTAAATGAGGAGCGTAATGGTAAATGAGGAGCGTAATGAGGCTTTAACCAACTCAAAATCCAAAGGAAATGTCGAAGTCATCAACCTCACCTGTGAAGTTGTATCTGTAACAGGCCTGCACAGCAATCATCCACTCTGCTCTGGTCTCAGCAAACAAGACCACCCGGCTCCTGGGGCTGAGACCCAGGGCCATCAGGCCACTACCCAAGTTGGTCACACGAGTATTGACTTCGGCGTAGGTCAGCCACTGGTACTCATTCGCCATGATCACCTGCAGAGAGAAGAACCTGTTTGAGACGTTTGTTCAACTGAATTCTGAAATACATTGTACTGGTGAAAGATATCACATCAACAGAAGTAAAATCTGGGAGGTACTAAATTTCAATTTGATGACTTAAAACCTGGTTGGCGTCAATGGACGCCGTTTAGAACGACCGAAGAGTGGGAAAGCAGACAAACCTTCTTGAAGACCTTTCCATTTGGCTGTTTCTCATCTTCCTCACTCAAACATTCCCTGAATCCGAGGCACGGCTGATCGTTGAAGAGCCGCACCGCCCGCGTAAACAGGTCATCCACTGTCTTGCACTCGTCCCATAGTGTCGTGGTAAGTTTGTCGAACGACTGGACACATCTGTATGGCGTGTCTGATGAATCGCCTGTTGGCCTGGCCTGCAACGATGACGCCGGGTTCATGTCAATTTTTGACCTAAACGTGTGGATTTAGGAATAGGATGATCATGGCCAGCCAAACTAAAATGGGCCCATGGGAGACATATGCGACCTGATTTCTGCTCTGAGGTTTTTGGGTTGTATTAAATACTGTGGTGACAGCAATGAAGAGCGGTGCAGCTATGATCCACTTACTCTTTAAGCAAACAAGCATTCTACTTCTAGAAGTGTACCTTGATGACGGAAAATAACTGAGGTTATGTGACATAACTGTCCACACCAGCAGCCCCCCTAGCATGCAAATCATCACGTAACAGCCCTTAAATGCAACTTGCATACCCGCATACTCTTTGAATTTATTTTTTTTAAATAAAAGATAAATGCTTTAATTTTAAACACCAATTAATGGCCACATGTGGCATAATTTATAGGCCCAAGTGGCAAGATTCCTGATATGTGTATTTCAATCATGTTTTTCCCAAGAGATAGATCTTCTAAGCATTTTCTACAGCGAGCATAGCACTGACTCTTTCATCAATATTTTGACTGAGCTATCTGCCATTCAGATCATAATAAATAACCTTTCCACAGCCATAAAATTGGCAATGTAAATGGACTGGTTTAGCGATGACGGTATCCATGGCACTCGGTCAGAAAGCCTTCCATGAGACACAGCTGCATTTATCACTTCAGATTCGAGATAGCCGCAATTTCTGATATGTTCCAAAGTTTCATGGTCAAATCCGACGATTCCCTTGAATTAGGAAGGCGTGCATTTGGTATGCCTCCCTTGGACGCGGCAGGTGTGTGCCCTTCTTATCACAGAAAAATCTTCGAAACTGACCATGGAATTTTGAGAGTTTGAAAAAGTCTTGGAAATTGTGACCAGGATTGTGAGCGTGGGTTAAGCACCTGGAGCCATCCCTCTTTCTCAGATGCTGGGGTCTGCGCCTGCGAACTCATGAACCCTGATTTAATCCGTGGGAGTTTCCTAAGCACTTTGACAGGAGGTGACCGCAGGTTACTTGATGTGCATGTAGTAGCTTTTTCCTTTTCCCAGGTACATGCAGACTGACGGAAAACTAAAATGCCCTCATGAACACAATGTATTATACAACCACTCATTATGTAAAGATTCTTTTGTGCCAGTCATTATACTGTATAATTTATTCATGACATTTCTGCACATTACAATTGCATTTTCCTCTCAAATCTTGTTTTCCCAATAATTTTCAAACATTATGCATTTACGCACGACCTTTTGGTCACTATGCCTCAGATCCTGAATAATTTACACCCCTCATTCCCCTCACCTTGATTTTACTCGATTCCCTAAGGTTCCTGTAGCCAAAGTACGCCAGGAAAGGATATGTCACGACCGTGTACAGGAATCCGAGTCCTTTGAAGATGTAGATGGTCACAAGGGTGCGCTTGGACTCACCCATGGTTATGTTGTTCTATTCCCAAATCTAGCAAAGAAGAAAAGGTAAAATACGTCAGTTATGACTGATAATATTATTGAGGAGCTGGCGTAGGATAGGATTAGCTGGAGAAAGCGTGTGGCCGCCTGCTATGTAGATGATGGTGGTGATGGTGGTGGTGGTGGCGGTGGTGACGACGACGACGACGGCGGCGGCGGTGGTGGTGGTGACGATGACGATGATGATGACGACAACAACGACGATGAAATGAATGGTACAAAGTGTTGATCAGCTCCTCATCACTGCAGCGTCAAGCAATATTTAAGGATAAGCGATATAAAACTTGGAATTATTGTCATTGCATATTGCCACAATGACAGTAAATATGGAAAAGACACCAAAATATCCGCCTGGTTTAAACAATCACACTCACAGTATTCATACCCACAACATTCATCACATGAGCATGTTTCAATAAATATCAAAATAATAAGTTCCTTGTTGCGACGATGTGTTATCAGATATCAGCTGGCTACTATGTCAACAGGTTTATGTGAGCTCAGGAGAGGCCTTGTTGACATGATGCAAACCAGGTGACATGAGTGAGATAGTTAAAGGGTAACTCGTGTCAAATTTCACCATATAATGTTTTAGCTGTTTTTGACAAATGACTACGTCACTTTCTCATAAATCGGTAAGGTTTTCGAATCGAAATGCACATTTCTAGAAATTGATGGTTTAATCCCGCCCGGACGGCTCGCTTTGATGCCGTTTTCGTTGATGACTTCACAACATGAACATTTTTGCGGTCGCGGTGGTTTACATTCAGCGATTTTATAATAAATCTAATCAAAAATGGAAAATTTGAGCTATACATTTGTGATCAACAATTAAAAACGGACGTATTCCCGCAAAGTTGTAAATCACATCATAGTACATGTATCACTTCAACCTACAGCAGATCCTGGTGTCCTGTCAGAATAAACCACGAAAATCTACAGAAAAACAATCAAAGTCCTGACTTTATTGATGGTTAGGACTGGACTGGGAGTTGCAACAGGCATCCATAGGGGCAGGTATGGATTAATCTATCTACTAAGCCTAGGGAGGAAGAGCTATAAAACCTACATAACAGTAGTGCTAAAGCTGCTAACAAGTTATTTCAATGTCCAGTGACCTCAGAGGTAAACTTCTTCAGAAGTAGGCCCACCAAGCATCAGGAGATTACACAAGAGATTTTCTTGGCTCGAGATAAGCGCCAGATAAATTCCTGTGTTACGGAATCTACTTCTTAACTGCGTTCTCAATGAGTTAATATGTATGGTACCCCTGAAACTGGTCAGATGCTTCCATCTGACTTCTGCAAGCGATTTGCCCATAACTTGGGATCGGACAGTCGAGCCAGTAACTTCCAAAAGTGGGCTTGCACATCGTGTCTTAACTGGTCAGATGCTTCCATCTTCGGCAAGCGATTTGCCCATAACTTGGGATTGGACAGTCGAGCCAGCAAGTTCCAAAGGTGGGCTTGCTCCTTGCGTCTTTCAGGTTCCAATCTACAAGGTTCTTTCAGAATCTTTCAAATAAAGACTCTGCTTCTCCTACTATACTCCAAGGTATAAAATCATGGTTTTCCTTCTTGTAGACTGGGCGCCTGCCAAGGCAAATGAAGCCAGTCTGCATTCCGCTTACCAAATCTTATAGCAGGTTTACAAAAGTCAATCCTAATGTCAAAACGTGAAAGGCCTACCAGTACACCGTTCATAAAAACAGGTGGCCCAGGCTAACAGAAATGGGGTTATACACAATGCTGTTGGGCAGTTTTTTTGCATACAAATTTTCTGAAACTCAGTATTTGAATATTATATATTTTCATTTATATATTTTTATTTTTATTTTTTCTGAAACTCAGTATTTATATATTTATACACGTATATATATATATATATATATATATATATATATATTCATATATTTGTCTTCACAACGGCAATGCCAAAATATATCAGTATGTACATATATTTGTGATTGAAATTTTCAAATTCCATTACATTTTCAAATATTCAACAAACAGTGTCACTTTTTGAATGAGTGCCAACTGGACTTCATTCAGGTTTATTGTCGCTTTGTGGGCCACGTAAACATCGTAAGATAATAGTACAGGATGATTTATTACACTGTTTGTCCTGTCTCACCTAGATTTCTGTGCAGGCACACTGGCCCGGTTTTGAATAGGATGAACAGATTTCGGGGCTTTGTTTGCAGCAAAGAATATCGTATCAAATAACAAATTTGTCCTTATCTAGAACTTTTTGATTATGGTGCAAACAGTCCAAAAATTATCACAGGTGGCCTGTTCTCGCATGTCTTATGATCACTAACCACAGCGTACTTACTAGTAAATTATTCAAAATACAACTGGTCGTTACTGGTATTGCGTTTCTATATCTTATTAAAAGTTCAGCGCTCCTCTGTTTGACAGATATGCAGCCTCTCAATAACATAGTTCTTACACCGTTTAAGTAGAGGGCACTGTTAAAGAAATCGAGGAAAAAAAATCCAAAGATTTTTCTTCTTCATTATCGCCAAATATTATTCATAGGTTCCAGTTGATGCCCAACTCTAAACTCAATATTTTACTCCTGAATCTTTTGCTTAACGAGGCCAGATTTGTTAGACTAATGAGCGGTATAACGGCAAGATTTACATCACATCTACCTGTATCAGGTGAAAAGCAGGAAAAGAATTTGTTTTATTTATACCAGATATCCAGCTTGTTTTGAACCTGTTAGTTTACCAAGTCAAGGAGCATTTGAGTGCATTCTATTAGAAATTGCACAGAAACCTTTGGCTTGACTAAAATCAGATGCACACCAAGCTCAGGCTTCTAAACCTAGCAACTGCCTTGGTGCAAAAAAATTCAATTTTGGTATCAACAGTGAGTTGGGCTCCTATATCAGGGCCGCATTCAGTGTGTCGAGGGGGGGGGGGGCGAGGAAAGCAACCGGACATCCCAAAAATTTGCCCAGTGCACCACCCCTGTATCCACAGTCTGCAACCTGTATGATAAAAGGACAATTACGAGGGTAATCCGAAAACAGACTCAACATACACGACAGACCAAGGCCTATCTTCTCTAAATAAATTTCAGCAACAGGCAAAAAGACACGTACCCTCCCTTGAAATCCTGGACCTGACTATTCAAAAGACCGCCTGCACAAGACCGTTATCTGTACAAGCTTGGGTAACAATGTGATTGTCCGACTGCGATGTACAGTAAAAAACCGAAACAATACAGACAAGTGCCACTTCAGGCCCAAGACAGAGGGTCACATAAAGATCAGATAAGATGACCCAGGGCAAGGAGAGATCAACGTAAATTTACACAACACTTTCTTATCCAGTCACTGTCTGATCGGTGTAAGCTCTGTTTGCAACACTTCACTTCAACTTAGCTTGTTCAACATGTCCAACGACGACAACCCGACCCATGACCCATAATACATCTTGAACGTTGAACTCCAGGAGTGATTGGGCTTGGGTAAGGAGCCACATAGCCTGCATGGACTCTTCCTCTTGCCAAAGTTGGAGTCACTACGACAATAAACCCAATTGGCGCCTTACGGTAGAGACAGGTAGTGGCACGCAAAAACGCTCATCGATTCCATGGTGGAGGAAGAAAACTCTCAGGAGAAAAATCACCTCCAAGTGCAAAGCGAACGCTAAGGAGAATAACAAGAAGAAGACTTGAATGGGACCTACCCCCTTAAAAACATGTGAATGTCCGCCGCCTCATGCACTCTGTCATACATTCAGATGCCCCCCTCTTACCTACATGACCTTACCTAAACCGTTCATTCATTGTAGGGCAGAGACCTGTATTCATCCACGACCGGAAGTGTGGCACAGTCACATAGAGCTTATCAAAATGTCAAGTTGTGGTAAATACATGGCTGGGATGGACCAAAGTGGAATTAATTCTCAATATGTGGTTGATTCTTAATCTACAGAGTCAGGCCATCACAGAAATATGCTTTTTGATAATATATTTAAGAAAATATGGCCTCACTGGTCAGTTTAGAACTTGTACTTTGACAGGGCCATATCAATGCACCAGTGACGTTTTGATGGATATGGTGTACGGAAATCTTTTTTTCTCAGGCAATCGGTATTGGAATTTTTTAAAACTTTATTATGCTATTGGCAAAGGGTTCTCCTTGACACATATAAAATGTTGTGCAGATTGATTGGTCCAATGAGTACTTTTTTTACCAAAACCTAAGCACAACAATGTACACGTAATGTACACATGTTTTAATAGAGGACTCTGACCTGTAATAGTTTTTTTTTTTTTTTTGTAACCATAGAAGAGATAGCACATCAGCTTCGCCACCACAAGAGCTAATTAGACCCCTATTCAGCAAAACTAATCAATATGTAAACATGTATTGACATCAAATGTGACCCGCTCCAGCAAAACCAGTCGCATGTCGCACATAAGATGAGCCTAGATGACACCAGAAGATAACAGATGAAATTGATGTTGTCAGATTTCACAAACGGCAGACAATAGTGAAATGAACAAACAGTCCGTCTCAACCTGCCAAGCTCTGAGCGATATGCGACTGGTTTTGCTGGAACGGGTCACAAATTATCAAATGTGAAATGATTAGGGACATTGACAATGTGTACACGTAAATTATTCTTGGCACTAAGCCAACCATTTACACGATAGCATCCACAGTGGCATGCAAGCGGCATAGCCACTCGACTACGAGGGTAATTTATGGAAAAATCAATGTCTGCTTATAGTGTTAGCGCCTGAAATAGAAATTCCGTTCATTTTTCACACAGGCAGTCTTTCTGTGTCAGCGTTAATCCCAAAGACAAGAACCGATATTGACATTCAGATCAACCTCAGATAAGATAATTATGGGTGTCACATGGGTCCTTCCTCAAGTCCCTAGTCAGTCAGTCCAGTCATCTTAGTATTATTAATAGAAAACCCCTCTACTTCGCATTCCGAATCATCAGAAAACATTCTCTTCCGTAATATAGGCTCATGAAAATATAGGCCCGGCTTACTTCAGTAGCTGTGTTATACAGATCAAAAGAGAAGTCTACATACATCCTCATCACACCACAATATAGGACAGTTAAGGACAATAGCACTAATTAGGACACAACTAATTAATTTCATTCATTGTAGTGAGGAAAGGAAATGAAGAATTTAGTACATCAGTCACATTATGTTGATTATTGACTATTTTTAGCTAATGTTATTGAATGTCATCACTACATCAGGCCATCCTTAACAAATTGTTTGTTTGATGCGACAATTATAACATACACGTACAATTCCCAACACCTCAGCAAATGCTTTTTTCCTCAACAGCATAACGAAAACTTTCAAGTAGCTACATTGTAAACAGTCAATTTGAAGAAGAAAAGGTGTTTTAAATGAGTGTTCCAACTAAACTTAGGGTAGGTCCAAACAAACAATATTTTAAAGATGGCCTCGCACTGCTTTTGAAAGCCACCACTAAACATCATTCTGCTGTCACCTGATAAAGGTCAAGAGACATTGGATCCCATCACAATAGAAGTATCAGTGACAACACCATAAACATGTCATCTGATGAACAAGCCGTTTGGGTTACCATAAAACATATATGCTAACTTTGTACCACTTTGGCCATAGACACCGCCATTTTGGCTAGAACTTAAAATCCTAAAGAAATCAGAACTCTTTCAAAAGGAACTGTATGTCAATTTCAAGGGTGGGAGTCCAGAGAATGGACACCCACCCTTCCTCAGTTAAAGTTGGCATTCTCTTCATTTTGAAGTACATGTAGTTGTAAAATTGCTTTTGGACAGCTTGAGCCAAAATTCTGGTGCCTATGGTCAACCCTTAACCAACAAAAAATAAAAATTACTAGGCCTACACATTGGAGACTGCATAGCCACTAATTGATGTAATGGTATGCAGCGGGAAACCTTACTTCACTTTCATTGATATCTGGTACAGCTGCATTTGATCAGCTATTGTATTGAATGAAACGCTGGCACACATCACCCCATCATCTTACAATGATCTTCGGGGTAATTTCTTCCAATTGCCTTCATCAATCTTCCAGCTTTTGATAACTCAAATATTATTTCAATGTGTGTGTTTACCCTATTATGTCTAAGTTATTCCAGCCATGGAACACCGAGTTAACAGAATACTACATAATGGGTTCATGCATGCAGGTTTGCCAGTCTTGGCAAACTTTGTGCTATTTGAAAAAAAATACCTGGCAGACAATTTTATGTGGTGCCGTTGACTTCAGACAATGCCATAAGCCACTGGGACCCTTTGTTCCAGGAGAAATGCATGACTGGTTAGCGCCCAAACAAACTTCTTCGAAAACGACAATCTTTGCCAAATTAGGAGAAATGCATGACTGGTTAGCGCCCAAACAAACTTCTTCGAAAACGACAATCTTTGTCAAATTACATTAATACATGTCTCAACAAGAGGATGCTTCCTGTGCTTTCAAGAGACCTCTGGCTCAGTGTGATGATTTAGCAGCCACACGGATTTATGTAAATACTCTCCATCAGCATCAGCATTTAAGGCCCTTTGCCAGATACGACGGTACCACCTGGGGTCAGGAAAACAAACCACCTTAATAGATCTTCATGGTTAAAAACGCCAGACTGGCGTCATTCAGGCATTGACCCTAAAAACCTACTCAGTTCGTTTGTTCCCCCGAGGTAGTATAGGCGTATATCAGGCAAAGGGCCTATTGACACATCAGCCTCAAGCACACACATGCGCGCATGCAGCATCAGGTCACTCATGAGGTACCGGTTTGAGCAATTTGGTAGCTTGCATTAATGCAAAAAAACTAACTACATCCATTGTCAGCAGCATACGTGTCATTTTCAAGTCATTCACCCACACGTTATCTAATCAGTGTACACGAGTACACGAGTCATGACAATGTAACGTTTTATATGCAGCAATGCCAGCATGGCCATTATGCCATGGACTGGAGAAAAACACGTCATCACACTACCAAAAATCTTGCCTCATAAAAATCTTATAGACACCCCTATACACCAATTCTATATGCCTACATCAACATAATTGGTCAAAGTGTAGATGAAAACGCTCACCTATTTCTTATATGTCACAGGAACAGTGTAAACAGCGTTTTATTGAGATGATTTATCACAAAACACAGAACATCATTTTCGCTGCTTTAGTTGTTACTGTCGGTTCACCAGTGAAGCCGCAATTCTCCAAAACGGCCGGGTTGCTGTCTTCGCTGAGTCTGAATGTTGTCCTTTCACCATTCTCAGAACTAGCAGTTATTGCTTGGAATGTCATAGCGTTGATATAAAACGAGGGTTGGGATATTGTCGCTGGTCCTTGGAAATGCGGACAAGTGTCCTGAATAGGTTTCAGAGGACAAGCCAAGGATGGGATTCGATAAATAGCATAGATGAGACAACACTGTAGCTTAGTTGGTTTTGTTCCTCAACTAGATTCTCTGCAATTAGATGCCTCAGGAGCTCACAAGGAGATATGCTATGACTGACATCATGTATTTAGGACAAGCAATTGCTCAACTGCACAGTTGCAGTAATTTTCATCTCATCCCAATCATCAGTGAAGATACTAGTATCCATCGGTCAACCAGTTGCATCCAGACATCAGGACCGAATAGAATGTGGAGAAAGGCCTGAACGAATTAAAAATGTATATTTTCTGGGCAAAAGAGATGTTTTTGCTGGGAAAATCTAATTTGCCTATCAAACAATGCTTCAGGGGTGGTTGCAGAAAAATTTCTGTCAAATAATCTGCAATCCCAATTAAATTTTCCAGGGAAGCCAGTACAGGTTCCTGCTCCCATATTTTTCAGATCCTTTTCACCGATGGCACATCCGTCCCAATTCCCCCAAAATATTTTCCTCTTTCCCGAATTATGATAGTTATTTTGGGGGTCAATCCTGGCATCTGAAAGAATACCATACCCCCTCCATGAAAGTCTCATGTGAAAGAGAATTAATGTGTCAACAGAAGGAACAAAAGACATAGTTTGAATCAGTAAAAGCGTGTATTTATTCAGAAAAAAATAAAATGTAGTCTGAATGGACGGATTTACTTACGAGAATTATAAAAGAAAATTCTAAGAAATTCTGTTTGTATAAGCAATTGCTTTCACATTAGAAGACAAACAACAAACAACATACGTGAACCAAGAATCTTAAATGTTTTTCTTGGTGTATGGACGGATTTATTTATGAGAACAGTAAAGGAAAATTGTGAGAAATTTACCAGTTTGTATGAGCAACTTCACTAAAATTTGTGAAAACATCCTGGGTGAGATTCAAAGGCCCAAAACATACATAGGCCAAAAACATGTATCCAAAAACAACAACGACCTTGGCGGTCGCTAAAATATATGCGTACAACATTTATAAAGTATTTAATTTGTAAAATAAGACTACACTCTGCATTGCACCTTGACTATGGCACTTTTCTGAGAATCATTTTGGTATAGTGTATGGCCCTATTTCAGTTGAACTGAAAATTGAGCTGATATCATTTTGGATCAAACTTGAACTGAAACTGATTTCAGTAAAACACTGTTGAACTGAAATCATTTTGGGCTAAAACGTATAACACTCGCTAACCTACTTGCCAAAAGTCTGCTCTACTGATGATACATAGGAATATTTAAAAACGAAATAGCCCAGAATTTCTTTCCCAGAACAGGTCAGTTTACCGAGCTGGAAGGCCAACCTGATTCTCTGCAATCTGGGGAATCGATTCTCCAGGGTGGTGGCAAAGTGGTTAAATTTGATCATCGGCAGACTGATCAAGTGAAACAGTGGATGAGGAATGCATTCTAATTTGTAAACAGACGATGGGAGTATAACAATGTAGCATCAATATTCAACAATGTAGAATAATGACATGGCACAAGCTGGTATAATAAACACACCATAGTCGCAGGTGTAGGTGTAAATGACCACATGTGTATGTAAACAGTCGTATAAAATCAATTAGATGTAAAAACTCAGTTCAACTTATTTCTATGTTTCTTATCCAAAGACCAAAAAACCTATAGTAAGCAGCAAAAGCTTTCCAGCATATCTAAGACAGTGCTTTTTGCGACACTTTAGGCCTTTTGCAACATTTTCTACCACAGGTTGAGGTACAGCCAGAGCTTTCCATTACAAAGCCTTAGACAGACTCGCTGAGGAGCTGCGGTTGACATCCTGCCAAGAGATGATCCCACAAGGGAGGCTTGTAATGGAAAAGTAGAACCTCTGTATCAAGGACACTCTTGAGACTAACTAGTCCTCAATACATAGGTCAGACTGAAGTGCAATGGGATCAAAAATCAGTGTCCTCGGCAGACAAGCGGTTTCACTGAACATGATTCAGCTAGTACTTAGCTAGATCATAACTCGTCCTCATCCTGATGCACAACTTTCCTGGCATGACTTTCTCTTTTTCTTCATCTTTCCCTTCTTTTCCCTTCCCATATAGCGACAATGTAAAGCTGTACCACGTGTGCAGTTCGTCACATTCCGTGGACGTAAACACACAGCCGCCCATAAACTTGTCTCGCACGACATTCTCATTCATGATCTGTAACAGAGATGCGAGTGATTAAAGGTATATCCACTCCAGGGGCATAGCTGGTGGGGCAGAGGGACGTGAATCCCCCCCCCCCCCCAGAAGTCACAAAAAGGGTTTTCGACTTTGATTTTGGCCAAAAAAATTTCCAAAATTTCAACAGGGTTGTTCCCGCATTGGCGACAACTACCTGCAACGATCCTTGATTGACTGGACTCCCAACAAAATTGTCAATTGCTCCACACATTTCTCCTGGCTTTATCACATTGGGTGACATCAGCAGTGATACCCTGCTGGTAATATTCATAAAGATGAGAAAATGCTTTTACTTTGGTCTTGTACAGACAGGTCCAATGTAAATGTACATGAAGTTTTCAGCAAGAGCATTTATTAGTCTTTATTCATATTACCAAAAACACATAACCCAACAGCTTATCATCCTGTCAAAGGAGACTAGATCAATGACTCACCTCGACTGTGATTTCACTATTATGATACACCTGGTAGAACGTGATTCGATCATCCCAAACTGGGTCCAAAGTGTCCTCGACAACTGATGTAGTGACTTTCTCTCCCTCGCAGGTAAACACACAGTAAGGATCAGCGCCTTGAAAATAGCAAAGTTAAATGTACCGGGAATGCTAGTAACTAAAGTTAAATGTACCGGGAATGCTAGTAACTAAAGTTAAATGTACCGGGAATGCTAGCAACTAAAGTTAAATGTACCGGGAATGCTAGTAACTAAAGTTAAATGTACCGGGAATGCTAGTAACTAAAGTTAAATGTACCGGGAATGCTAGTAACTAAAATGTTGACGGCCTACACCACTAAGTATATGAAATTTGTAATTGTTGCATGCTGACCACTAGGCCATTCCTCTTCTTCTGTGTAAAGATTTTATGTAACCATCACAACCTCAGCTGATGTGTTGCAACAAAATTGTCTGTTTTGTACAGGTCTTCAGCTGTTGCCAATACTTCATCTCGATTGACTAGGCCTTGTCGCTCCTCACCAAGCCAGTACCTTAATGTATTGCTAAGCTCAACAACATGAAGAAGCTGTTCTATGCACACACAGCAAAGAGTCGAAACAAAAAGACGCGGGTGCATTTTTACAAACACTTCACAAAAATAATTACAGTAAGATATAAAGACAGCATAAAGCTGACTTACTGTCGCACTCCTTGCTCCCTAACAGAATGAAATCAACGCATTGTTAGAATTTTCAACCGAGACTCAACAAATAAGTAAGTTGTGGTCCTATTTTATTACAATTTGACTGGAACCTCCGTTTGCAGACGTCCTCAGTCAAGGACACCAATAGTCCCGATTTTAACCTCAATAATCAGGACACCACTCATCAGCCCCAAGGGTGTTTTATGTGCATCTTTATTGTTTTATGAACTAGATTTGGAAATCAAACTGTGTATTGATACCCGATTGTGACATTGTCCCTTTGTCTTGCATGTTGTATGACAATCACATTTTGTTATGAAACTATCAAAGGCTGTAACGATAGATACATACCTCCAACTCTATCCTGTTTTTCTAATCCCTCTGCTTTGACGACTTCAATCTGAGCTAAAATTGACTTAGTCCGGGGCGGTGATATACAGCAGAGTGATGGCTGTTGGGGCAGCTGTGGCTCATCATAGATTAGCTCACTGAAGGAAAACATTCAGTAGTAATATAGTTGGAGATGTTGGTTAGGATTTCACTAGATGGGATTTGGCCTGGTACAGCCGGAAAAACGAACCAAAAGATTCCCCTTAGATGCATTTGGTATTGAAAGAGATCACTCCCGTGATTCAACATGCCATATCGATGAATATCTGATGACGTCACGAAATTTGCCATTGTGTTGCGCGGGTACCCCAGGTGAGAGGAGTTACAACAAACCCTTATCCTGTTGATATTACTCTTGAAAACATAATTATGTTTAACCCATGATATAATCTTTTAAGTGGTCAGCTGAAATTCCTTCAATACGTTTACTCACATAGCATTAGGATTCTTGCTTACGTATATTCTCAGCATGAACTTCAACTCTTGTCCAGGGTCAAAGGTCGTTGGTATAATCAAATAGCGCCCTCTGGTGAGCTGAATCTTCGTATAACAACCGCGGTTGTTGCTGAACGCCGTTTTGCCAACGTATTTCAGTTTGTCGTGCATTCGGTACTTCCTGTTTAGGTCAGCCTGAAAATAACGATTTAAAAGGAAGTCATGAGCGTCAGAATCAAAATGCTCATCGCTCAGCGTTAAAATGTAATCACCCTTTGACTTTGATTCTGTCCAATTCCAGTGTTCTATTTTTTTCATCATGTATCAATTTCAACATCTGTATGATACGTTTCTAAAGAAATATTTGTTTGGTTGAAGTACCTTTGTCTTCATCTCATGACTCAACGATGAGGAAGGTATTACATTGGGTTAAAAGCCTATATATACTGGCAAAGAAGTGCGAGTAAAGGCAAAAGTTGTTTCGAAAACACAAGAGAACAGCATCTTCAATTCTACCCTTAAGGTTTAAACATCGACTTTGATATCAAAGAAAACCTCTGAGCAGAACGATGCAAGAGGTTTTCAAAATCTAAAATCGAAGATGTTTTGACTTTTGCTATAAACCAAGGGACATTTGGTTGGACATGATGCACACACTGTCATGCACTGATACATACCTTGTAAACAACTAAGCCAATGGTCGCTGCAGTCTTCCCAAGATGCTTGTTTACCCGTGCATCCTCCTGCTCCAATGAGATCACAACATCGTCCTTCTTCTTCACGATATCAAAAACAAACTGAAAAAAAAGACAAGCAGAAAGTTGATATATTAGATACCCAAAGATCAGACCCTTTCAAATTAGACTGTAGGCCAAATCCAAAGTGAAGAACTTAAAGGGTAACTCGTGTCAAATTTCACCATATAATGTTTTAGCTGTTTTTGACAAATGACTACGTCACTTTCTCATAAATCGGTAAGGTTTTCGAATCGAAACGCACATTTTCTAGAAATTGATGGTTTAATCCCGCCCAGACGGCTCACTTCGATGCCGTTTTCGTTGATGACGTCACAACATGAACATTTTTGCGGTCGCGGTGGTTTACATTCAGCGATTTTATAATAAATCTAATCAAAAATAGAAAATTTGAGCTTTACATTTGTGATCAACAATTAAAAACTGACATATTTCCGCAAAGTTGTAAATCACATCATAGTATCACTTTAATTATCTCTAACTGTTAAGAGCAGTTGACAGGATTTTCTGGTTGCTAATGCCAATATATCTGGTTTCTTGCGGGAAATTTTGTTAGAGGATGGTACCTCAAGCCCATCTATCACTACCACACCACTGTGTCATCTGCACAGAAGGAATTGTTGGGGCACAATCGAAAGCAGTTATATACCTCCATGATGATGATGATGATGATGATGATGGTAATAATTTGTTTTACCTGAGGGTTCAGCAGATGCGACCGGTGATTGCCACAGCCACCGGCCCGATCTGGTTTCGCCCATTCCGAGTGGAGTATCGTCTCGTGCCACGTCTTCTTGATGGACAGAACTGATGTGTTGAACATGTGACAGATATAAATTCTTTCGAAGTACTTGCAGAAATCGTCATAGGACATCCTGAAAATATCCAAGTAGAGAAATAACTTTTAAAGGCGAGGTATTTTTCCAAGTCAGTTGCTGTCATATTCAACGGCAGTGTTTCATTGTTTCAGTGTTTCAAAAACATCATCTGTCATCTGAACAGTTGGGTTTTCAGCCCCCGCCTGATAGGGGTAACAGCCTCTGAATGCCAACATCAAGCTCATTCCAAAGCCTGGGTGATTGGGCAAAGAAGCTCCAGCCACCCTACGTCTCCAGGCGATACCAAGGGATCCTCAGGGAAAACTTGTCCATGGACCTCAGGGATTGCCTCTAAGGTAGCAGGATGGGAGGAGCTCAGATATGCAAGCAGGGGAAAAAAGTCCAGAAGTTACTCACCAGAATTCCCCATTATCATCAAATACCAGGCCAAGTTGTTTCTTTTCAGCACTACTGACTTTCTTCCATTCTTCTGACCTGAAAGTAAGTGACAGACGTTACCGATAATGGACTGACTATCCAGCATTCATCTGAAGACGATGAAGAAGAAAAGGTTGTACCTACCCATCACTCCATGCCCCGGTCCACTCAGTCCCACCCCACGGGTTGCGACATCTCACCATTTTGATCCGTTCCTTACTGAATACCGCCATCAGACCCGTGCCGATCTTGATATCCTTAGCAGCAGTAATGCTGTAGGCATGGCCTTTTACCAGCCCAACTTCTGTCCTCAATTCCATCTCACTTTTGCCATTTGCCTGAAAAATGGATAAGATAACATAGATTTTGAAAACATATTCTATTTGAGACGTAATTTGACTTCATACAATCAGAGGATACCAGACTGCTTAGCAAGCAGATGTTGTCAGATCAGGAGACAAAACTCAATGTGGCCGTGATTTTGATTTTGGCAAAATCAATCACTGCAGGCCTAAACCTTTCTGGGAGTTAACAACCCACTCACTGGTATGCTGGCATTAATGAAAGAACTCTGGTCCATACAGTCATCTAGGATATCAAACAACTCATTCCGGCCTGCCTCAGACATGACATAGTCTTCCATGTTGATGATATGGCCGACACCACTGGTCAAGTCGACGAGAGCATCGGAGGAGATGCCAGCGACAAGTGCTTCATAGCTTCCAAATAATCTGAAGAGAGAGCCAAGAATCGTTAGAACAAATTCTCTGGCAAAAGATTATGAAATGCAGTGTTTAGCTAAAGAGATCAGACCATGGGCTCTCAGGCTTCTCAATTACATGCTCCCTAAAATGCTGTAAAGTATTTGTCATGTTCCCAAAATATTCACTGAAAAAAGTATGCCCAAATTAGGTTTTGGTGCCCACAATATTCTAGCTGTAGGCAACCTCTGATTCTACTGACTAGGACATTATAAAAAACAGAATTGGGGCCGCCATCAGAAATGATTGAGAGGATCCTTACTTGGCATACGCCTTCTCAAGCAGTGCGCTCCAAAACTCGTTCTTGGCACTTGAATGCACATAAATCAGATGACCATTCCGAGTTGGTAAATAATCATCAATCACAACGTCAGTCACTTCACCAAATATCCAGAGTCGAAAGTGAAAAATGCCGCCATATTTATTTTTCTTCCTCTTCTCGGAAGGCCATTCTTGTTCCTCATAGTCTGGTATGATCTGAAGAGAGTTTCAATTTCATAAAACAACACTTTCCAATTGAAAACATTGTGTTCAGCGGGGGTTGATCTAAAAAGAGTTTCACTTTCTTATTAACACTTTCAGCGCCATCTGACGTAATTTTACGTCTTGCAAGTTCACACGGTTGAGCCATCCGACGTAATATTACGTCGCGTTTTTAAATTTCCCGCTTTGTCTTCGAGGCGACTAGCAGCGCAGTATAGGGGAAAACAATTTAACTATACAGCGCTTGAAGTGATAGTATGATGTTCAGCCAATGTGCTATTTATAGCCAAGATTGTCTGCATTCGAATAGGCGCAATGGCGGGTCGAAGATTGATGACGGGGGCAGATGTAGCCGAGAGTATGCCAAAAAGTGGGTATTCGGAAAGACACCAGATATTACTGTTCTATGTGTGGGGTACCATTGTGCAAAATCAAGTGCTTTGCTGACTATCATTCCAAATTAGCATTGTAAAGAGATCTAACAAAGAAGAACCAACACAGAAAATTTCATGTAATTATCTTTATTCCTTCTATTGTTTTCATAATTTTGAAAAAGGGTAAAAAGGGGCGTAACCTTGGCCCCTGGGGGAAGTACGCTAAATATGGCTGGGCGCTGAAAGTGTTAAGACAACACTGTCCTATACATTTGAAATGATCTGACGGCCTGCAATGGGATTAGACTCAGAGGATGCAAATTCACATGCAAAGAAAAAAGGAACAACTCGTCTCACCTTCTTCCAAATCTTTGAATTGGCAATACAGGCACACGCAGCGACAAACCAACAGTCCCCCAGCTCCCCCTGTTGGAAATCGTCATCATCAGCACCTTCGACTAGCAGCTGTGGGGCATAGTGCAGTTCCTAGAATAGATGTGTGAGAAACCACTAGGACATCTTGGAGAATCAGTTTCCCAACTTTGCCGAGAGTCAGGCAGGCTTTCATCTTACCCATCTTCCCTTTGGGGATAACGGGATTTTGAGCTCTTGAAGAACCTGGGCCACGAGTTCCTCGACAGGTAACTTGACATTGTTCTTATGACCAGGTTCCACTACAGTAAGGTCCCAATTTTTTGGGCCAACAACTTAAGCTTTCTTCAGGCTTGGATTTCAATTTGTTTGATGACATACATTTTTCTATGTGCTTGCTATACACCTACCCCCGGTCTTTTCCACTGCACATTTGAAGGCAGCTCTTTGAATGCCAATGAATTCTTTGAGGGCGGAAATGAACTGTCTGTGAACAAGCATCCAGAACTGACAGCCTCATTTTTCAACTTCTTATAGTCTTGATTGTTAAATTTCTTTATGGTCTTTCCAAACAGGGACATGGCTATAACTATAAGGAATAATAGGAGAGAAAGTTAGTTTCTTTTGGTCACCAAAATACAACCTCATGTCATGTGGTCAATCACTATAGGCATATAAATCAATCACTGAGTCAGCTCACTAGGCTCAGCCGGCAGCTAGCAGATATCTTAGAGTAACCAGCTGGTATGCAGGCTACTCTGCACTCTGCAGGATATGGAGATAATGAGATACAATGTTGCAAACTCGACCAGAAATTTACGTCTGCATTACATCGGTTAATTACTAGAGTGTGCTGAAGTGCTATCAGACAAATCATAAGCATACCACATAACTGGACCGACAGAGAGACACTTTTGTTCAACAGGAAAGAAAGTTCTCCAAGTGACAGCTCAAAACGTGCTCAGGTCCGCCATTTGTAAACAACTTCGTTCACAACCGAAACAAACGCCATCTACAAATGAACGGGTACACCACTAACAAAAAAGCGCGAAATTCAACCTTACCTCTCCCGTTGGTACCACGTGGGAATCTTGGCGAATTGCGACTTGAGCGGACAGCTGACTAATGATATGCTTTCACTAGCATTTTGATGAGACAGGCGACTTCATCGGGACAGAGCGGAGAGCGGCTCAGAGTGACTTTACGGAGGTCGACGAAATTGTCAAATCGACCAGGAGCCGTCGCTTCCAGACCGATCGGGTGCCATGCAAGTGTATTTTGTAAAGAGTCGACTGCAACGCGCGTGTTTCAACGAATTGGTTACATGTGTAGTTAAAGGTGGTATATTGGATCACCACACGCGGGTATATCGAGATACAAATAACATCAAGAACCTCTTGATTGTGCGCCGTGTAGAGAGACTACAACTGCATCCTCGTCAAGAAATTCGCGACGGCTCAAGTCCCACTTTAAAGTGTTACTGTAAAATGGGATCTGTCGAACGTCCGTTGCATGGCGAAGTCTACGCTCCCACGCACAGGTTTCAAAATATGTCTAAGAGTTAACTTTGTGGAGGATTTGAGAGACGCCAACTCGTCAGTAAAGACATACACATCCAAATCAACCGAGACTCGTCACCTCCTCGACCATGTTTTAGGCTTGTCCTTACAGGTCGCTTTCTTCTTCCCAACTTCCCTAATATTTTGAGGGAAAAACTTCGAAATAGAAGACAGCATTAGCAGATGACAAGTTATGACCAACTGATCTGACAAAAAAACAACGACAAAAGAATTTGCAAAAATAAATATGATTTAATTCACAATCCATGATGCATACCCGATCAAATGTCGAAGGCACTGATGACAAATATATAACGCTATGAAACCAAACCCTGATAACAGTAGCACATGCAAAGTCCTTGAGCAAGGTAGAATTTTCTTGGTATATATAATGATTGAAGTTCACATTTCAAGGCACATTAAATGTACTTGTTAATTTCGTCGTATAAGGCGAGCACTAGGGCACCACCAGTTCCTCGAATGATATTGGACCAGCCTCCTTTATAAAATGCTCGAAGTCCCTCCTTTTCTAGTATCTCTGACCAACAGTGAAGCGAGTCTTGGTAGAGTAAGTCTTTACGGCAACACTGCATCATCATACGTCTGCGGACGGTGTCGAAAGGATATGAGATGAGGCCAGAGGCGGTCGTGACAAATTCGGCGATCAACCAGGCCACGAAGAAGTTTGTATTGTGTGGGTCTTCCGTGAGGAGCCTTTTAGCAATATCAAACCCGCCAAAGTATGCGGCGCGATATATCACTATACCCTGTACAGCCACGATAAATCCCTTATAAAGTCCTGCCACTCCGTCAGTCTTTACGATTTTAGAGAAACAGTCTCTCATGCTGGTGAATTCCCGTTGGTGCTTGCTCCTCCCGACATCTGTTGCGAGACGGGTACGAACAAGTTCAAGGGGATACACAAAGCAAAGGGCGGTGGCTCCAGCCGCGCCCCCACACGCGAAATTTCCACAGCAGTATTTCCAGAAATGCTTGTTTGGGTCGATCCCTTCCATGAAAAGCCATTTGTACTCCTCGTTAAATGCGAAGTTCAATGATTGTGTCGGGAAGTAGGTGATGATGTTGGCCAGGTTTCCTCGCCATAGAGAGGCGAAGCCCTGCTCCCTGGGGATCCGGCGGAAACAGTCAATGATACCTGTAGACAGAAATGGTAAGAAAAAACTATATCGATGATCTTGACCGATCAAGGTCACCATTCAAGAATTGTCCCGCTCATGAGCACATGCATCCTGAGGAAATCAGGGGTTAATGATCGGATCTCAAGTATATGCAAGTAAATAAGACCGTCAGCTAAACGAGGTCAACAAAACGATAAATTAGGACAGCCCGGAGAGCACACACGCGTGGTCCGTAAACGTACTGCGATTGTACTATCTACTTGGAGAAGAAAACAGCAAAATGGCGTACCGTACCTTTGTATTGCTTCCGAACTGAGATCTGAGCCGACGCATCCTGCAGCTGAAGGATAAGCTTGACTCTTTCTATTGGCGCGACGGCTGTCTTCGAAATCCCCGCTGCAAATCCACCAACGAAGAAGTCCTTGATGAAGGTGTTGTAGGAGTGCAAACCATGTGGTCCGACATCGTGAGGGTGTCCATGGTGGTGATGCGAATGATGTTGGTGTCCTGGCGACATGCCCGCGTGGCTCTGTACACATCCAGGCGTCCGCTCCACCTGTTCAGGCAATTCTTGGCCGAGGCACTGTTTGTCTAATAAACGAGCCAGCAATAACTCCGATTTCCGATGTCACTTGCATATTTCATGTTGTCCTCCCGTACATACTCTGAAACGGGAGAAAACCAATGCTTGATAGAGCGTTGCCACCGGTTACCACGGGGCACACGAAAATTCGATGACGTCACGGTAGCAGCGCTGGAGCCGTCTTCACCAGGCAGGACATCTAGCTGTTAGGCCTATCGTCTTCTCTGCCCCAGACTATGAGCACCACGTCTACTTTGTTCACTGCCAAGTTGATGTTTACTATTTGGGGAGTGTTGTGATGCATGTGAAGGTTATCAGCTTTAATCAATGTACATGTATGTCAGCTGATCAATATTGTTGCCAGATTATAGGGATAATAGGAACTTTAAATGGGCCGGAATTTCGGAAGTTTACAAATGTCCTGGGATAGAATCTAAGAGGAACAAATGATTCTATTATGCCCTTTCATCTCTGAAGTATTGACGATCATAGCCTCCACAGAACCATGTACCATAATCCCACAGAACCAGACACATTTTCCAAAAGGACATTTTTAACCTCTACACAGGCGATGACGTACATGACGTCGTGGTTTTTTTTCTTGAATAGATTCTTATTTATTGTGAGCATCTTTTTCTATACCAAATAATGATTTTGGCGTTTCGGCCTCCTTGTACCTTTGCCAAAATACCATATCGACCACCAATGTTTTGCAACGACTGTAATATACCCTGGCTACATTTAAAAGGAGTCTAAGACCATGAGGTTCAATGCCAAAATCAGCAGAGACGACCAGAAAAATCGACCAGGATCCTTCGCGACGTTCTGAAAGAGACTTGATTAGAAGCAAAGACAATCATGCCGATCTACCGTACACTCCGGACGCATCGGACCGGCCTCTTTCCTCACATAAGGAGACCCAATTAGGATGACGCAATGGACTACCCCATGAGTCTTATCTACTGGCGTTGTGCGGATTATGATCCATGGCTTTAGGATTGAGGTTCACTGCCGTTAGGTAACACTCTGGACGCAGTGGACCGAATTCGTTCCTCACCCCAACGAGATCCAAAAAGTGATTTGTTTTTTTTTCAAATTTCCTACAACAGGTAAGAAAGCCTGTCGGGTTTGTCATTAAAGACATTGTCAGAAGAGCATGTTAAACAAATACAATCACCGAAATCCCGGTCACGCAACATTTATTGTCACCGTGCTAATTTTCCTGAGACTATGTCTACTGCTACACCAACGTCTTGGTGTTTGGGAGCATTCATTTTCATCCAGGTTGGAAAGAACGCTTTCGACGAACAGATATCAACTCTTGTATTTTCTGTAGAACTGGTAGATAAATGACGACTACACATGTCTAATATCCAACAAGTAAATGTGCAGGGCAAACTAACTGACAGCAAACTTTGATTCAAAACCAAGAACAATTGGAAACACACAAAACGAGCACTCCCCACATTTTAACCAATCAGAAAATCATGGCGGACAAGTCACATGACAAGTTGTCGTGGCGTACAAGTTGCTGAAGTGCGGCTTGCTACTGCTCGCCATTGTTAGGACGGTGGAGAAAAACCCGTTGAAACGGGTTTCGTAGCCCACCAAATCTCACAATTTTTGTCTCGATTGAAACATAAAGGTTAAACCTCGACCATGACCATCATACTTTTTCTCATCGACACCAGTGCGTCGATGAATCAGCGCACTTATCTCGGCACGTCGTTCTTGGACGTGGCGAAAGGAGCCGTCGAGCTCTTCATGAAGGTAACGCACAAAAATGATGTTTGTGGCTTTGTTTTCGATTTATTCTTATTTTTAGAACAGAGAGACATATGTCGTTTCTTGATTTTCAGTTTCGCTCCCGAGATCAGGCAAGCAGATGGGATAGATACATGCTTTTGACGTTTGAAGATCCACCCGCGAACATCAAGGTGAGTTTTTCGGTCGCGCATCCCATCAGCAAAAAACTGCATCTTTATTTCGTAAAATATCCAACTTTAGCCACACTGGAGCGTACATTCCTATCGAACACACCTTCTCCACGTATTCAACTAATCATTCAAGCATAGTTAAGGCGTTTTACATGCAGCTATAAGGAAATAAATGCCTTTATTTCAGAGAGATATTCTCCCGTGTCAACTCACCTCCTCGACGGAGCTGCTGACGAGGTGCATTATGGGAAATTTATGCTAATGATCGCTGTACCTATTTTGAGCTCATCCCACGTGGTTTTGTTATTGAAACTTTTTAACTACAGGGTGGCCCAGAATGACTTGTTATTGCCAATATCATTCAATGAAATAGTTTATGATGAAACATCACTGTAAAGTGAATTCAGTTTCATGCTTTTGTCCTCTTATTCAACAGGCTGGTTGGAAGGAAAGTCATGCAACCTTCATGAACGAACTAAAAAACCTGACAGCCACTGGACTGACTCCGATGGGGCCCTCATTGAAACATGCGTTTGACCTCCTCAATATCAATAGGATGCAGAGTGGCATAGACACATATGGACAGGTAAGTTCCAATTTGAAAAAGTCCACAAAATCTTTGAAGTGTTTTGAGTCTTTATATTACCTCCAGGTACCAAGCTATGCAGCAAGCCTAAGGACAATGTCACAACCTGATCTGATTGCGAGTCCTTCAGAGAACAGAAGGACTGACTGAACTCTGAGGACAGTATCACAACCTGATCAGATTGAGACTGCGAGTCAGAGTGTGGGGTGCACTGACTGCACCCTAAGGACAACGTCACAACCTGATTGCAGATTGTGAGTCCTTCAGACTCGGAGAACAACGGCACTGATTGCACCCGAAGGACAATGTCACAACCTAAGCCACAGTGATTGAGGAACCCCTTGACACTCTTCTTGATAAATTGTTTGTCACTCTTTCTATTTAGGGGCGATGTCCTTTCTATCTTGAACCAGCTGTGATAATCTTCATAACAGACGGACAGAGGTTAACTGGCATGAATGGTGTCCACACAGAGGTAAGATTCTTTCCTCTGCTTTGATTGGTTTATTTTATTTGCCCAGTTTCCTCACCTTGTTCAGGCCGGACTAAGTGAAAAGTATGATGTGATATAATTTTATGTCTCTAGATTCTTCCCAACAATTGCACAATGCCTGAATAGAATTGACTTCAAAAACATTCTGAATTTCCCTCTCAGACTCTTTTGTTTGTTATTTCAGCTAAACCTCCCCATGCATACGCCGGTACCTGGCAGTGAACTCACAAAGGAACCGTTCCGCTGGGATCAACGCCTGTTTGGAGTCGTTCTGAAACTCCCCGGCACCCAGCCTTACGAACAATGTCAGACATTTATTCCATCAGCAGAGGACTCTCCTCTTGATATGATGTGTGAGGTGACTGGAGGTATGTACTATATTATTGCTAACATCATTTTAAGGAGCTGCTTAGCACAGTTAAGTTGTTCGACCATTGGCCTACCATATGTTTTGCCAGTAGCGTACCATTTAAACCAAAGATTTACTCAAGAGTGCGTCGAAGGTTGTTGGTAACTACATACAGGCCACCCTCAAAAATCTGTTAAAGTAGTGTACTCATCACTGTCATTTTCTAGTTAGCCTGAATCTCCCAAATGGCAGCTGCCTTGTCAAAAACAGCTGAGGAATGTAGCACCAGCTAGAATTCTAAAAAGGCAGGGCTGGAAGGGGCAAACCTAAAAATGGCAGGGTACTTGCGGCACTCTGCTTTAAATGGAAATGCTTTATCCACTTGTGAAAAAAAGTAGAGCAGAAAGAGAAAATTGAGTGCTGCCCCCTGCTAAAACTGTCCTGCTAAAACACGAAGGTGATACTATAAACGCACAATTTTGACAGTATCCTCTGTTTTCAGGTCGTTCTTACGCTGTCTCCTCCCAGCGACAGCTGCTCCAGTGCCTGGAGTCCTTGCTGCAGAAAGCCAAGCCCGGTGTCGTGATCAACTTTGAAAAATACGGGCCGGATCCTGTGGATAACCTGGAATTGAATGGTAACTCTAAAGGTAAAATCTTCTTGATCGATAACGGAATCGTTACCAAGATTTGAATGAAATTAGAACTCAATTGAAATCTAGGAGAGAAAGTTTTGTGTTATAATAAAGGGAATTCCAATAGTGTCCCATTAAGTAGCAAAAATGATTTCAAAGCTTATCATTGAACAAAAAGTCTGTGCCTTTATTAGATAGAATACATGTAGCTCTCTAATCATGTGGAAATGAAGTCTTAGAATACACTGCTCTGATAGAAACCAGGAAGTGGTGTACCCAAAGTACCGTGGAACCTCCCTTAGCCGACACCTCTCTTTTAAGAACATCCTCTCTATTAAGGACACTAGTTTTGGCCCCAAACGGGTTCTTTCCATTCAAATTGACCCCTCTAATTAGGTCACCACTCTATTAAGGACAGCACTTGTCAGTCCCGAGGGTGTCCTTAATAGAGAGGTTCTACTGTACTATTTCCATCCGCTGAGGTGGAAACCACTTTATTTGGTTTCTTTCTTTCCAGAAAATCAAGATACCAACAGCCAGGATGTTCAAAACGGTCTCCTGACGACAATACCCAACGAGGATAAGGCTCGTCCGGTCACGCCAATACCTAATCAAAACAACAGCAACAGCAACACCGCCTGGCATTGTTGTCGCCGTCTGCTCTATGTTCAGCGCTCTGCCCAAAATAAAGGTTACGCCATTGGTCATTGGCCAATCCCTGAATCGTTTTGGCCGGACCCAAATAGTCCAAACTTGGTAAGTTTAAGAACGTTCAGACTGTGGTTAAGATTGCTTTTCGCTTCACACCGTTTCATGGTTCGAGCGAGGGAAATTTATGTTTACTGTTTTGTTTAGAATAAGAAGAGCTTTTGAAGTGGCACTTGGAGAAGTCACACAATGGTAAAGCTAAACCACGCTGATTATTCCTGCAACTGTTCTCTGTTTTTTAGCCAGCCCGCTCAGCTCAACCTGTTGTCAAGTTTTGCTGCACCCCCTGTGAACCGATGGTGATAGAGAACATGCCGTTCGACAAGTATGAACTGGAACCATCACCGTTGACGCAGTATATCTTAGAAAGGCGGCAATCTAGCATTTGTTGGCAGGTGAGAATAGAGTTGTAGCCAGAAAGTTGAAAGGGGAGGGCAGAAAAGGGGACAGTTAGACAGTCGGAAAAGGCAGTGTTTGGGTAGTTGTGATTATATTCGCAGTTATCTGAGATTCAAATTGCTTGTTGGTGCAGCGTTAAGCCTTCAATAAGCCTTTTGCTTTAGCCATCAGGACAGAAATGCTCAAAACCTATCGGAAATTTCAAACAGATCTTACACTGTGTAACGATTTGAAGTCAAAATTCCTTAGAACAATACCATGGGAAACTACATTCTCAATCAAGTTGATGATCACTGCCAATCTAGATATAGACTGCACTTCATTTGAAACTGCACTGCTTATGACGTCAAGAGCAATACTGTAAAACAAGGTGACTAAAATTTCTAAATCATTTCAAAATTTGCTTGTTTCAGGTTTTCCTCCCCAACAGTGCCAAATACAGTGAGCTGGGCTCACCGTTCGGCTACCTCAAGGCCAGTACGAATCTGCAGTCTGTCAACCTGTTCGTCATGCCATACAATTACCCAGTCTTGCTGCCTCTTCTTGGTGAGTTACGTCTTTCTTTCATTAACCCTTTCGCTGCCGTACACGGTATTGACCAGGTCTGTCCACTACGTACTATTGACCCGCAGTAATCCGCACTGCTAAATTTTCCACAAGCTTTATCATTCACCATATTCCTTAGAATATTTTTGTTTGGTTACCCTTACACCTGAAAAAACGAGATGGCAGCACTGCATACAATTCAATGGAGACCTCGTCCCCGAGATGGCGATTTTACAATGAAATTTTCCCTAAGCCAAGTTGGGAGTCGCCCGGACTAGACCGAGTGCGGAACACTTTGGCAGTGTGGTACACTGTAAAACTGTGGTGGCGAAAGGGTTGAGGCTCATCACTGAGGGGTTTATTGTCCTTTCCTCGTTTCCAGCGAAGTATGTTTCATTTTCAGGGCTGTTTATTACATAGTTTTATATGATCTATGGCCCTTGTCAACATAGTCATCATCCATGTCATCGTCATGTCCTGAAGTTGTTTGCGCGACTCTGCACTTTGACCTCAGGGGTTTGTGTGCATGGCTGGATCAGCGAACATTAACCCCTGATTTCCTCAGGCTCAGAATGCCTCTTTGTGGGATCAGTCAGGAGACTGTGGTATCATGTTGTTCGACGTGCTGGATTAACCCCCTCTGATCTGAATGCAGACGTGTGTTGACATCCAGTGCTGTATGACTAATACCAGTCTTGCCTTTCAGTAAGCTTTTCAGGGTTGGAGCAACTCTTTCCACTGTGTGTGTCAAAAGTTACCACCAGAATTTATAATGGCAGTTTTTTGTCATTCACAGACATGATCCGAGTGTGACTGCCCTCCGCCCAAACGTGAGCCCCTCGGCGCACTATCACTGGACGGTGAGTTGGTCGGATGGACAGCGACACAGTTGATGACGCTCCTGGCAGCACGGATTCATGTCATCCAGGTGAATTATCGCTTCACCTCGTAACTGAGGAGCTTCGAAAAAACAGGACGCTTTCTTTTGAAATAAGTGATTTTTAGATAGTTTTTGTATCGCCTGTAATCATTTTGCTCTGGTCGTGAATAAAATAACTTGCTCTATGTCCATTTCATCAGATTTTGGATCCCTCGGTGATTGCCAGTTGTTTCATGAGCCACTTTAAATACTCGTCTGGTATCTTTCGTGCCTACAAGTGCAAACTGTACTTTGAAAAGTGGATTGTCTCAGCACCCAATGTATGTTTTCTTGCAGCAGATGTTTGAGCTTTAGGTTCTGGGCATGGTTGTTAAGAACAAATTCTGTCCCGAATGATGGTGTTGACTTTACGCATGTGTCTTCATCAGTTATAAAGGCCCTTTGACTTAAAGTGATACTATGATGTGATTTACAATTTTGCGGAAATACGTCTGTTTTTAATTGTTGATCACAAATGTAAAGCTCAAATTTTCCATTTTTGATTAGATTTATTATAAAATCGCTGAATGTAAACCACCGCGACCGCGAAAATGTTCAAGTTGTGACATCATCAACGAAAACGGCATCGAAGCGAGCCGTCCGGGCGGGATTAAACCATCAATTTCTAGAAAATGTGCATTTCGATTCGAAAACCTTACCGATTTATGAGAAAGTGACGTAGTCATTTGTCAAAAACAGCCAAAACATTATATGGTGAAATTTGACACGAGTTACCCTTTAACGTAAAAGCGTTAGTGACAGAACTCGTTTTGAACAACCAGGCCCTAAAGTGGGGGTATTGGTTGTCTCACCAATCACTGCATTGGTGGATCTAAAATTGAGACCAAAACCAAGGCACCTCGTCGAGGTTTTGGTTGAAATGACCACTCCACTTGAGCGGTGTTTGGTGAAACGTCCAATACTTACAATGAGGTATCAGACTCAACATTGACATGTGATGGGTTGTAGACTTGTTTACACTCATTTTCTGTGTGTTTGGTAGTTGAAATATCATTCAGATTCAGATGTTAAAATTTGGAGAAAATTTTTTTTTTTTGCACCAAGCTCCTGGTGTCAGCACCCTGGTGTTGCCTGAGGCAGCCAGGCGGTTTTTCTGGTGCCCCTCATACAGCTTTGTGCCTCATCAAGCTGCTTGTAGATGTTTAAAAGCCCTGGCCATATATGCATCATCAGGAGTGATTTTCAAGACAAAATGTTGTGAGATTCATGCTGAGAGTTTTTCGGTTACTCACCTGAAATATGTCGTGCATCATTAGAATCAAAGGGTGATGGATGCTTCTAAGCAAAAGTAGGTTGCAGACCTTTGAACTATCACTGCAGTGTTAAAAGTACAATAACCAGGCCGCTTGATCAGTTTATGGATATTAGGTGAAAGCACGTTGACCTTTAGATGCAGTAGGCTATTATTTACCATTGGTTTGTTGAAGCTGAGCGCAATCTACCTTCTGTCGATATTGTTATGGTTCTATTTATAGCACAGGTACCTGGAGAGATTGCTAGCTTCACCTTGGCGTGAAGAAGTCATGTCCTGCTGGGTCAATATTTATAATGAACCTCTCTATCAAGAACGTTGTTATCTGCTCTTGGGATATGAAGAAATAGCAAAAAACGTTATCACATGCAGTGTTTTCCCTGTCTGCTTTGAATGTGTCAGGCAGACATGTTTACTTTAATACAGCGGCATCTAGTTTAGAAAAAGACAGAGGGTGTTCATTTTGTCAATATTTTTGTTGCCTTGGTAGTACTAAAGAGACTGCCTGGGGTAGGGTCTTAGCCAGAGAGTGTCCAGAATTTGGATTTTTACTCAATACTCTCCTGTACTCGGTATTTTAATGTCAATTCAAAAGATAAGTCAGATATTTTCAAGGTTCAAGGTAATGTATATTTCAGCAAACGGAACAAATTTCAGAAAATTCTAATGGGATCAGTTCATCTTTTTAGGTCAATTTTTAAGCAGACCTTTCAGAGAGTGACTTTATCAAAGGATGACGATGGTTATTTTCTTCTATTTTCAGATGAATTATTCAAGGTCCACAAAATTAAGCCCCCACCAACATGGCGGCAGCGATTTGACAACTACCTAAAAACAATGCCAGCGTATTATGCTCAGGTAATTTGACGGCTTTTTTAGCCACATATCCTTCCTGGGCTAACAACAGTGTAAAGGTTGACCGAGTTAATTTTGAGTTTAATGGGATTTACTGAAAGAGGTGTCATCTTTAAGGACACTCAATGTAATTTTAATGTAGGCCTTTAACAACATCAGTCTTTGATGAGGTAGGAACAAAAAAAGTTGCCCAAATTTGTATAGTGCTGTTCAAAAGTAACATATCTTCTTATTCTTAACCTATCTTTGCAAGTCCATCACTCTCTCCGATAAAATGTTTTCAGATGCTGCGGCGAGCTCTGGCCAGGATGGGTACCCCAAGCCTCGTCCCCGACAACCTAGACAACAACCTCAGCTACAGTGTCATATCTTACCTCAAGAAGTTAAAAAATCAAGTGAGTTTGAAAACTGTTCATAAAATGTCTCTGGACAATTTACTCTTGTGAGCATGTATTGTGTGCAACTGCAGTTGGGCACCAGTTGATGTGAACCTGTGTTGCTCTTGTTTAAAATAGCATGTTATATCATTTCTCCGCTTCTTACAGGCCAAGGTGGAATACGAACGACTTGTTTCATCCGTGGGGCAGAAAACGATTAACGCGGAGGGAATCAAAGTCCAGTCCAGAACGAAAACTTCCATTTTAAAACGCAAGGATTTCCACACGTTATTAGCAAACGTTGGTGGCGATATGTCACTCTTGAAACAAGAAGTCAACGAGTTTACGAGTTTTACGATCGGTGTCCCAGATAAGGAAGTCAAACCTCAGTATTATAGGTAGGTTTCAGGCTGTTACCGTCAGTTATGTCACACACCTGTTTTCAGCGTGAACGGGGCTCCATCAAATATCGTATCCTCGTGCTGAGTGGCAACTGGACTGTATTCTCCCAGGGAGTTGAGCTTAAACAGGATTGTACAGGCCAATGGCTAGGGAAAAATATGGCAAACACTTATGAGTCAGATCTGATCTTAATCGAAACGCATAATATTATTGTCATTTATTTTCAAGATGTTTTCAAATGCCTGGCCTAAATCTTTCCCTCTTTGCTCTTGTAGGAACCCCTTTGATATACCAAGGAAAATGTTACTCGATCAGCTTGCCAGAATGAGGGCAAATCTTTTACAGACGTCGACGTTGGGAGCGAAACTTATCGACGAAGACCAACTGCACAGTGTTCCAGTCCAACAGATGGGCAACTACCAAGAGTACCTCAAGAAACAATCATCGCCGCTGCGTGAGATTGAACCTGCCGCGGTCAGGCAACACTTGTTTGGCAATCCATTCAAAGTCAATAAGGTGGGTACATTGGGTACATTGGCTTTGTGACTCTGTCTTCAGCTAGAGATGGAGTCCATCGCAGACTACTCATGTCTCTGACTTAGTGGAGTTTTTGCTTTCCTTTGCAAAGACACCAGGTACAAAGAGCCTTGGTTTTACATCTCATTTGAAGGACGAAGCAATTAGGGTTGTGTATCTTACTCAAGGACACAAAGAGAACACGGCGTTGATTCTGTCAAGTGTCAAACCTACACCCTCTTGATTATGAGCCTGTAACCACTATGCCACTAGCGTGCCTTGACCCTTTGGTCAAAGGGATTGCTGACTGCTTGAAAAGGTCTCAATAACTGGTAAAAAGCAAAGAGTGTCACTCTTATTAAAAAACCTTTCTGTTTCAGAATCTGATGATTGATGAAGCAGACGAAGCGATGCCTGGCCAGTCAACGCGGAGCAGACGATCACCCTCGCAGGACAGCTCCCCAGGATCGCATGGCCCCAAGAGGCGGAAGCCAGGCCCCCTGCCACGAGACACGCCAATCAGGAGACCATCACAATCGTCTGCTGGATCAATATCAGGGGACTCGGATGTGGAAAGTTTGCCCGGCAGTCCAAAACCTGGAACAAATGGTATGTATAGTGTATACCACGTACATTTTTGTTCTTTTATAGTAATTGCTAATTAAACGTTTAGTTGTACAAGATTTAAAAAAGGTGAAACTGAAAACTTGTATCAAAATGTGTCGATGATGTTGGATGTTCATGACTTGATGCATAAGATTATGGGACATCTAGTCCCGGTTGTTCAAAACTAGTTTAGTGATAAAACTGGTTTTGAACAGCCAAGCCTTGTTGTCTTTCTGAGATTAGGGAACACTTTGTGGGATTATCTGTTGAGTGCTAAATGCGCATTTTCCAGGCATCAGTGGGCATAAATTGGAAAAATATTTGGTTCTTGGGGAGAGGCACCCAGAAAGAATCATTGTTCTCGAGTAAAAACGGAGGGTGGCATGCGCATTCCCCAAATCCACCACCGATATTGAAAATGTTGCAATATTTTAAGTTCTGTTTTTTTGTCTTCTGCAGACGACGATGTTTTGATAATTGAGCCGGAGAACGTAACTAACAACCACAACCACAACCATGAGGAGGACGAGGACAATAACGGCGCTCTTGAAGAGGTGGACGACCTCGTTATCGATGAGGATTCTGGGATAAATAGTGACGTCGATCAAATTGATGAGGACAATGTTAAACATGTTGATGTGAAGAAAGTGAATCCGAAAAAGTTGTGGTTGATCCATGAACATAATATGAATGTGAAGCGCAGGGTCTGCAAGCAGATTAGGAAACCAGGCAGATGTAAGTTTTGAATTAGTTGTCCCCTGTGATGGGGTGTCTTGGGTGCCTGATGACAAGGGGCACCATTCTGAATGCAACTCAAGGGCCAGTGCCATTCTGAAGGCTGTTCAGGAAAAGGCAGCATTCCCTTAATTGGATTGTGTCTACAGAACAGACTTATGCTTCGTTATTATAAATGAGCCAAAAGCACTTTAGCACACTTTGCTCATTTCTGGTTCTTTAGACAATATTTGGACAGGCTATACTGAAGGAGAAAATTGGGCAAACCGTAGGAAACCTACACTGTTAAAGAGAGTCACCCTCTCTGTCATATAAGTGTACTTTTTTTTTTTTTTTATAAATTTTTATTTTCAAAAGTATCACACAATACAGAATATCGCACAACAATACAAAACAGGTACGTGTACATTTTGAATTTTTTTTTTTTTTTTTTTTTTTTAAACATAGACACCGTTCCCCCCTCCCCCCTCCCCCCCTATAAGTGTACTTGAAATCAAACCTGGGACATGAGCATACTTTGCTCATCTAGCCGCATTTATGTTGTTACATATTTTTTGTCCTCGTTTCAGGCTATGATGCGCTCTTCAAGGAAATGTCGGCGATGCGTGGAAACGTCGAGGTCAAGGTGTCGTTTATACGCGAAATGGCCTTCGAGGCCGCGCGGTTCAAAAAGAAACTGTTAGTGGAGATGATTGAACAGTACGAGAGATCGTTTGTACGATTAGATACAAAGAAAAAACTTAAGGATAGGACGATGAACTCTTCGGCGCAATCTCTGTTGCCTGTGAATACGACGCAGGTGGTTCCAGCAAGATAGGTGGAATCAAACTGATGACACGGAAGTGTTGACATTGATTGAGAAGTTTGACGTCTGCTTGATTTTGAAAGTGACAATCGCCATTCCTTTCACTGCCGTACTGTTGGCTCTCTGTTGCTACAAATACAACACAATCCCTATTGATGTTTACTATGTGGGGGGGGGGGGTCACATAGTTACTCTTTATTGGTCCCTTTCAAAGTTCATGTGCTGCACTCGACTGTACATGTACATGTGCATTTTACAGCGCAGACGTATTGGATGGCAAGCATGTGGTTTGCGACGACAGAATGATGTTGTTGTGTCAATGAAACACTGCTAACAACATGTATTAACATGTTTTCTATTCTATTTTAAAATTTGATCAAATAGTTGGAAAAGAGAACGTAATCCTGGCACTCGGGGATGACTCTGGCAGTCAACAGAGTAATTGTTGCATGCTGCATGCATGTATGATGTACATGGTGACTGGGTTTTCTGCTGAGGAGGCTGGGAGATCATTTGGTTTACCTGAATAATCTAAATTAAGTTCATTTGATCCCGGTCACAAATAATCCACCTGAAGAAAATTTGATATTGCGCGTGGTGGGTAACACGCACAAGTACTAGGTGTAAAAAAAACATGGTACACTTTTGTTATTGAATAGCATACCAATTATCATTCAGAACCTAATCAAATTCTAGTATCATATGGCGGAGACGAGCCCATTTTATGTGATATAATCACTCTGGGGGCACAATTCTAATCGTTGAAGTATTTTGCTTGTCAAAAAATTTCTGTTTATGAAATCCTCACAAACTGACAGTTTTTGATAAGCCGACTACTAAAATAATTGATGATTTTTGTGCTCAGGGTGTCACATAAAAAGGACATGTCTAGGCTGGCTAATTATAATACTAGGATTTGATGAAGTTCTTAAAGGGGGACTATAGGCAGGAGCAGAGGGGCTAATTAGGCCATCTTCAGGTGACTAATACACCTTTAATGGAAGTGTTATTGCTGTCTAATTTTAAAAGTGTATCATGTTTTTTGACACCTAGTATTTATGATATGTAATCAGTGATGTGAATATCTTGTATTGTATTGTATAGACCCACAATGAGATGTTCAGTCTTTCTGAGACTTTTTAAAAAAATGTGAAGAAAATAATTATGAAATAAATAATTAAGAGTACAGCAATTTGTGTTCGGTTCTGTCGTTTCCTCCATCCTCAAATACCAGTCAGCTGTATGCTCCTCCCCTCGCACACGACTGAGTTATTGGGGCCGAGTGTTGCACTGAAGTAGAGGATGCGTTTTCTCCAGACCCTGAATTGCTCAAGGACAGTTCGCTTTCTATTCGACTTCCAGTGCTTTCTCACCATCATATAAGTCGGTACCAGCCTCGTCCCAAGCCATTGTGCCTCCGCCAATTCCTGGCGCGAGGTTGGATTGTAGCTACATTTACGTTGACCGGAGCGATTGACCACCCAAATTTCACGAGATCTCGCAGGGGGGGGATTGTCGTTTTACCAGGCCGAGTTGGTACGTGTAGCACCCAAGTTTGATATGTGGCAAGTAGGCTACATCCAAGGATATGCGGGTATCTGATGTAATGAGAGGGATGTCCATGCCTTTGTCCATGCATCTGCTGTATGCTTTCAGTCATCCAGGTGGTTGACAATAATGCTTCTTCTTGTGGGCTCAGAATTTTTGAGAAGCACGCTAGACAGTGTCCGTTCTTTATAACAAAGTCGGCTGTCCTTGAGCATTCCACCACAGAGCCCCAGAGCTTTGTGGTCAGGGTGGTGTCCTTTGGCCAGTATTCCTCTCCATTCTTCATCAGGGAGCAGGTCTGAAGCCCCAGAGCCCCAGAGCTTTGTGGTCAGGGTGGTGTCCTTTGGCCAGTATTCCTCTCCATTCTTCATTAGGGAGCAGGTCTGAAGCCCCAGAGCCCCAGAGCTTTGTGGTCAGGGTGGTGTCCTTTGGCCAGTATTCCCCTCCATTCTTCATCTAATAACACTATGAAATTCAGTCTGTACACTGGATTCGAACTGGTTGCGATATCGGTTGTGAACAATGTCAATCCTAAAGAAGCCATTGCTGGTAAAACTGGAGAATCTCCAGTCAATTCGAATCCTATGAACAGATCGAACTTCACAGACATTGAGGCACTAAAAAAGAACTAAGCAGAACAGTGTAGGTCACATCTTATTTCCTTTATTCTTTTTCTTTCTCTTTCTGTTAGGATTTGGCTGAATTTGTCCAATGTTAGCTGGTTGGTATTCAAATGTTATTCTGGTCTCCATTTCTTCAGATTCAGTACCACAAGTTTCTTTCGCTTCTTCCATCTTTTCTGGCTCGGGCAACCAAGGCAGTGTGATCCTTGATGAGCGATCCGTGATGACTTGGACAATCTCGTCTAACTCTGGCACCTGGACATCTTCTTTGCTTGGCTTCTGAAGAGAGTAGTGCAAAAGGAAATGAATTTTACTGCATGCACTTTGGCCAACATCAACTTCTTGGACTATCTCATCAAGCTCTGGCACCAGGATGTCTTCATTGCTTGGCTTTTGTCTTTACGCAGACTTACCTTTATCCCAAATGCCATCAATGAACCAATGCTGAATAACTTCCCAATCTCTTGGCTGAAATCATTCAAGCAGACGCCGGGGCAGTTCCTCGTAGCCGACAGTAGGAGAAGGGGCTTGGTCGGAAGAAGAGAAACAGCTGACCGACACACAACAAAGCATCTTAGGTTGTCCCTCTCTAACTTCTTAATCACTTCATTTAAGCCACAGACCAGTTGACTTCTGCAACAAAGATAAGATAATCAATCTAACATCAAGACAAAATAAAGGCCATCACGGATAACCTGAAAAATATTAAAGTTCTCAAATATTCTGAACTTAGGAGGACAGATGATTTATTAACTGAGCATTGCAATGGCAAGGCAAAATGTTGGACAGGGCTCATATCTTCTTTTTTGATGAAGCTCTTCAATTCACTTCTACACTCCTACACTTCTGCATGGATTTTGAAATCAGGCAAAGAATTGAAATTTCTGAACGACCGAGTTAACAGTTTTAGACATTCCCCAAAATCAAAAGACTAATATAAATGGAGTGTTTTTAAAAACTATGCTTACTAGGGCAGAAAATGATTTTGAGAAACGAACCTAATGTTTTTGTGTTTGCGCACTTCTGGTGTGTCCTCTATCACAGTGGCTGTCTTCACCCAAGGTCTCTTTCTTTTCGTTTTGATATCTTCTCCAATCACATCCATTATCTCTTTAAGAACTCTAAAAGTTTACAAGCAGAGTGATAAGACCAAGAAATCATTGTCATTTCTGTCATATGAGAATTCGACAAGGTAGGGCTGTTTTTCCAATCATCGCAAGTCTAAGGAAAATGGCCCATTTTCTCTGGCACAGAAAGGCAGTGGCGCGAAGAGTATAATTTTTCCATTCATCCTTAAAGATGACTTAGGTTCTATGTCGAGCTTTAATTTTTTAATATTTCATGATAACGAAGTCAGTAAAATCCATTGAAAGATATTTTTAGGGGCGGCAAATGTAGTGTGTTTTACGGTACTCACTTAGATATTGTTCCAAGGATTGCATCATGGTCATCTGGTTCAGGCGAAGGCCTGAAAGTGAAGTAAGGAGATTAAATACAAATGTTGGATATTTTATGTTTTAAATTTTACCCAACAATAGATGGGGTGTAGTGCTGTTATATTGGAAGGAAAACATGACCATTGATGGCGAAACATTAATTAGGCAGACAGTGTAGGGTTTATGACAGTACAGAACAACACTGTTGTGACAAGACAAGATAGGACACTTACCAGACAAGTTTATATGGATTGAGTAGCGACTGCTTCAGTACTGTTCTCTTTGACTTGGATGAGATACTTTTCTTTTGTTGTTTTGGGGTAAGAAGAGGTGCCTCACCCTGAAATCAGTAATCGAAAATTGGAGAATAGATTAATGGTTCCATCTATTCTAATGACTGACCAAAGCTGAGCATCAGCAGTTAGTGTGATCCGCTGATCGGATCATCTTCTGAAGTGGTCCACTGACCGCGATATTGTTCACCATGTCCACAGCAATCAATCAATAAGGTAAGTACTATCCTGGGCTATTGTCGGACAAATGAAGTGAATTATTTTGTACATTTATTTGCCGGATTCATTGAAAAAATAGCTCATAAGCTCGAACAACGGACCCAAAAAACTCCTTTACTCCACAATCTAGTGAATAAAGCAAATAATATTCTTCACAACTCTCTTACCTGCATGTTTTCAGCTGAAATTGTCTAATTTAACGTTTTATTTAGTTTTTCTCAGAGAAACCGTGTGCAAATTTCGTGATCCGCTAAATGGTACTACAATGGTTTCCTACAAATTCCAAAATACCAGAGGCCATACCATAAAATACCAAAACGCTCTCTAATAAGTCTATAAATCTCATTTAAAGTGAATAACTGCAATGATAGGTATATTTGCGGTTGACTACGTCCAGAATAGCAGATATTAATCCGGGATTTGTGTTAAAAATGGTATTTTTGTGTTTTTCGTTTCGTCTACTCAAAGTGCCCTGACTTCGCACCAACCGGTAATGGCGGCAAATTTTTAGAAAGATCCAAATTTCAGCCACAAAATGCCGAAAAAAACACAGTCTTTGAAATTTGATGAGAAGGCACAGCAGACGAAATGGGTCATGATTACCCCAGGTAGGTCCTACGTAACTGTCACTCTTCTAAATGCCGTTGAAGGCGATAAAATCGCCTTCCTCTCTGTCGACAGTGATGCTAAGATCCATTTTCGGACATGTGTCTTATACATTAAATTGCCGGATGTGGACCGGTATGGTTCTCTCCGTTCTCTCTCTCCTCTGCCCGAGGTCTATATCAATCCTTAGAGTTGTCACTATTAATCGGTCTGCAGGACGTGACGAACAATAGAAGGGGTGCATGAAGAAACTTGCGAATTATTCATTCATTGATTGTCCTTTTCCGACCAATGTCCCTTCGCATTTTGCGACACTGTCGTCACTTTTGTCCCAGATATGACAGTGGTTATTTAGCGCCTAACTGACCAATCAGCTAACAGAGCCAGAAAATGATGTTAATCATGCATAATCAGTTGATTTACATCATTTGCTGGCTCTGTTAGCTGATACTGATTGGTCAATTACGTGTGTACCGTACCATCGGCATTGTCATAGCCGTTCTTATCCGGGACAAAAGTTCTGAAGTGTGGTATTATGACGTCGTAAAAATTTGAGAACATGCTGCCCACGCACCGGAGGTCTGGGACAACCTCTTCAAGGACTGAATTCCGGAATAGGCCATTGCCATTCAAGTTTACCTCCTTAATAAGCACACCTCTCTATTAAGGATTGCATTTGTCAGTCCCAAGGGGGTCCTTAATAGAGAGTTCTAATTGTATTTGCTGCCTTTCACAATTTAGATTCTACCCTTGAATTTGATGGTGACAACGACAACAAACCAGTCTTCTGCAAATTACGGCATCCAAGAACAGGTATGTATGACATGATTCTTGTTAAGAAGATCTTGGAATACAAGTCACAAGAGACCATAGTTGAACTCTCGTCCACTGAACCCCGTAACTGTAACTTCTGTTCGATTGTCTCTTTCACGGCCACTGATTTTCATGATTATCTGTAATGCTGAAAAAGGTGAAAATAAAAGGCTCGTGGATGTTTCCGATTTTACAGTATCTCTTCATTCATCTCCAGGTTCTGGTGCTATGTTCATGTTCACACATGATGACCAACTGGTGTACGAGCTCACTAAATTCGACGAAGGGTTCCGTTCGTGGTTCTTTGGCAAGGCTGTTATGAGGGGTAAGTTGAACTTGAGGTCATTTCGAGTCCATGTAGTGTCCCGTCTGGATGAAAATTGAAGGGCATGGCACCCTGCCCCGCTAGTCTTAAAGTGGTTAAGTGTTCATGTCATTTCTTCGTTTATATGAAGTATCTAGTTCTTAATTCCAATGTTTTACGTTCCAGATGGAGGGATGTACACCGTGACTCCAGTTGACCCATGCTATCTACTTCTGCATTACCTCACAAAAGTTGATCAGGTTTGTAAAGATGCTCGATTGGGTGCATGTCGTTTAGGCTTTGTACTTCAGCCTATGAATAAATAAGATGTATATTGTCTCAGGGATTTGTGTTCAGGGCCGGCGAAGCAAATATTAACCCCTGATTTCCTCAGGTCACACTAGATTTCACTGCTCTGCCACATGGCTGAGCAAAAAGCCTCTGCAACAAATGTTAACACGACTAAAATCTTTTTCAGAGTGACAAGTATATGACATTAGATCAGATTGTACATGATGAAGAATACTCCGACTGCGATCGTCTGCTGAAGACATCTGGCGTACAACAACTCCATTATTTGGCAGACGTAAAAGGTATGACATCACAAGATGGGTAAAAAACCTACCAGACTGATATACTGGTCCTTTGCAACCGCAGTGAATTTTTAAATTGCACAAAATGATAATCGGCCATAGAAAACAGCCGATTTTGAAAAGGCCTCGTGGAATGTACGGAGATTTATATGCAAGCTTATGAATTTTTCAATTATTTGTCTTTTTATTATGTAAGTTCTGGTTCTACCTCATCCCCGCCTGCCCGAACCAGTTCTCAGCTGTCTTTGGAGTTCTGTTGCCGTTCATGGAAGAACATGTGTTGCTATAGACAACCCAAATACAAAGTTAGCAGCTGGCTGTATTTCAAATCCAATTGAAATGCCAACGAGACTTTCTGAATCTAACTCATTCTTTATCTTCTAGGTAGTGATGACCTGCAGGTTTACAGATACAACAAGGAGAGGACCCTTTCCTGGTTAGAATTAAAGGTTGAGCAAGTCATAGAATGTCTCCAGGAGAAGAAGATCCATGCAGGGAGTGGAGCACAGACGGAGAACTTCGTGCGGAGTACAAAAATAATGGAAATCTCAAAAGGTAGCGTTAACATTCGAAATTCACATCACGTCAATCGTTTCACATGCCGTTGTGACAGAAATTTTTCTGAAATGCAGCATCAGTGAGTCCACTTTTGAGGCACCTACTAAGCTTGCGTTGTCACAACCAGGGAAGTTGACGGTCCTTTTGCATTTCAGACCTCAAATGTGTTTACCAAGCCACAAATATACATAACATGTACTTGTACCAGCTCTGAAATGCTGATCAAAGTGCTTAGCCTGTTTCAAGCTTCATCTCTAGTTAGTTATTACCATTGTGTACAATGCTCTCGATTCAGATGACTACCAACGATACGCCCATGGTTTAGTGTCGGACTACCTCGGCGAAAGTTTAGAATCATCACTAAAAGATCACTTAGGGTAAGTACAAGGAAGATCGACTTTGAAAGTTTGAATTTTCTGGCAAAGGAAATGACTTGATAATGTTTCTAATGTAACATTTTCCTTGCATTTGCAACTTGAGCGTCAACTTGGACATCACGAGCTCTATAGACAATATTGGGCAGTTTGTTATGTTAAGTAGGAGGAAACCGGTGATCCCGGAGGAAACCTACACCATCTAAGAGAGGTGACCACTCTATTGTCGCATGAGGACACAGAAACCGACCGGGAATTGAACCCGGTACCTCATAGGTGGCAGGCACTGATGTTTCCTTGGTGCCACTACTCCACCAGCCCGGACAAAGCATTATCTTCTATTTTTCAGCATAAAAGAGGTCAGTCCTAAAAAGGTCAGAGGGAAAGAGAATGACAGTGATGAGTCGGTGGAGCCTCCAAAAAAGGTATGTTCATGGACATTTTCCTCGGCTTTTACTCTGACTAAATACTATAGACATTCAAATAAGTGGCTGCATAGGGAAATCAAATATGCCTAGATTTTGAATTTTGCATAAACTTAGTAAGGCAAAGCTGAGTAGAAACAGTCCTTGGTTCAACCCCGAGAAACGCTATTCACCAGTTAGCATCGCATTTTTTCATTCCAGAAAGCCAAAGTTGATAAAGTTGGTGAGCCAACTGAAGACTATAGCAAAACCGTATCGAAATATTTTGAACCTAAAAAGGTAAGTCTTACTGTCGCTTGTTATTTCTGTCAAATCTTTTTATGTATTTAAATATTCATGTCTTTTTCATAACAGAGTGAAAGCCATGTCATAAAATTGTGAAATTGTCCCTCTTTTGGTCATTTAAAGACACGCGTGATGTGGGAATCTTTCTTTTTGCTGTTGTCGTTATGACTAATGTTTGTCCTATCTTCTTTGTCGTTGCAGCCGGCCAAGATGTCCGCAGCGCAGAAGAGGCTGAGTAAAGTGGACAAGACGGGCATAAAGAGCATCACCAGCTTCTTTTCACCAAAACCCAAATGAACGATCCTCTTTATTTCATGATTTATGTTAATATGACATTGCAATAGTAGCTGCTGCCAGATCATGATTGTCATCTGTTGAGTCATCTCTGTCATAGTCTTAATAATACAAATTGTCCTAATAGTCATAATAGTCGAAATATCTAGGCTTATTTCAATCATACCCTAATCCTTTGCATTTATTTTAAGGTGACAATCCTTACACTGTTATCTATAAGAGAATCTGAGAGGGAATCATTTTATCAGTGACTAAAACTTTGCTGAAACGCTAATATGTAAAGAGCAAGCTCTAGTGAACTCACACAACTGTATGTCCTAGCAGACGATTTTTAAATACATGATGTCCCACACCCGCACTTCAGCAGTGCCGGTGTGAATAAATCTACTTGTGTGAATGGTCAATGGCTCATGACGTCATGAAATAATTGCGTCATGAGGAAGGAAACAATGGGATTCACGTCCGACGTCGTAACTGTGGGTGCGGCGCGTCATGAATGCAGGATCGGCCAACGCGCGGCCCGTATGGAATGCGACAAACTGTACCGGAACCAGAATTGGCATGGGTCTGCACAAATTTTTTCAGATTCGATGGACATGATGGATATATGCATTTTGTTTACACTTCACATACAGTGTATACGTAACCATTACACTCACTACGTTGTGTGAGTTAAACATTGTCCGAATAGTCATAATAGTCTAAATAGTCGAAATATCTGGGCTTACTTCAATCATACCCTAATCCTTTGCATTTATTTGAAGGTGACAATACTTACACTGTTGACTAAGAGAATCCGAGAGGGAATCATTTCATCAGTGACTAAAACTTTGCTGAAACGCTATAAATGGTAATAAATGGCTATGCTAAGCCTAATTATAACCACCTGAGAATCAATGATAAGTAGAACCAGGAATAAGAAATAGGTAGCCAACTTCAACTTGGTGCCATCAAAACAAGGTTGTGCAATGTTGACACTTTCTGCCCATAGGTGGCATGACAATTTGGAACATGGCAACATGGTCAATATACCCTAAGCTGAAAAGTTCTCGTCTGGCATTTAGTCTACTGAGCCATGATTCCCCTGCTTAAATCGTTAATGGATTATATTTTGGGGTTTAATCGGTCAAGTAGATGTAGGCCTATTTGACAATCATACAATTGCGATTTAATAGTACATGTACTACAGCTATCGATGTAGACCACTGCTGAGTTCTTGACCTTGGGGAATGTTTCCTGGCTATACCTCATGAATCGCTCGAGGTTTGGGTGTACATGTATTTCTGAAGTGACCATCACCGTAATTTGGCCAACTTCAAGTTCTTAAAAGCTTATTTCTAACATTTTGGGCAATAGTATTGAATAGAAACTACTGTATAAGTTTACATTCTCAACTCCAAATCTATTCATCTGAGGGAGATGAAGCAATGGTCTTGTGAGAACTTTGATTTCAATCAATCGAGTTTTCTGCATTTACCAAAGTTTTATTGTTTGATTGTCTCAGTTCTTATACTAATGGTAAATAGTATGTATACCATACTATAGTTGCATGTGCATTTATCAATTTTTGAAATATTTTTGTAATCCAAATATTGTTGTTTTGAAATATATGTAAGTATATTTGATATTAAGTCGTTATGTTATCAATGGCCTCAAGGGGAACTTTTAGATATATGAAATTAAACCGTTGGTTATTGGTTTGAGTTAAAAATTGTATCACAGAATAATCTTAGTTACAATTCTTCTATTTGAATGAAATGATTCATAACTTTTTAACAGACCAACATTTATTTACATAAAATATCAAACAAGCATCACAGCTGGGAGTCAGTGACGTCACCCATTTAACAAAACAATAGAACCCTGGTGTACAGTGTACAGTGGAACCTCCCTTAGCGGACAACTCTCTAATAGAGACAACCTCTCTATTAAGGATGATAGTTTTGATCACAAGTTGGTTGTTTCCAATCAATTTGACCTCTCTAAACAGGACACCTCTATGACGGACAGCACTTGTCAGTCCCGAGGGTGTCCTCAATAGAGAGGTACTACTGTACCATTGGTTCTGAACAAAGCATTGGTAACCATGGTTGCCATCAAAATGATTGTCATTCAGACTGATTGTACATGTATATTGTACAGGGTGATCACACTGATTATACATTACATGCATCCTCCCTTAACATATATCAAACAACTGATAGGGTAAAATTGTGGAAAGCTAGTCCTGGCAGAAGCTGTTCCCTATCAAGCTCTCTCCCACTCGTCTTGTCCCAGTACAGGACAATAGCTGTTCCCTCAAATTCTCTCCCATTTGTCTTCTCCCAGAACAGGACAATAGCTGTTCCCTCAAATTCTCTCCCATTTGTCTTCTCCCAGAACAGGACAATTGCTGTTCCCTCCAATTCTCTCCCATTTGTCTTCTCCCAGAACAGGACAATTGCTGTTCCCTCCAATTCTCTCCCATTTGTCTTCTCCCAGAACAGGACAGTTGCTGTTCCCTCCAATTCTCTCCCATTTGTCTTCTCCCAGAACAGGACAATTGCTGTTCCCTCCAATTCTCTCCCATTTGTCTTCTCCCAGAACAGGACAATTGCTGGTCCCTCAAATTCTCTCCCATTTGTCTTCTCCCAGAACAGGACAATAGCTGTCCCTTAGAGATATTACAGCCTACTAGTTCTACACTCCGGAGGCAGTGGACGGGCATTGTCCCGTCGCCTGTTACAAATGTGACACTGAATTCGTCCATGCCAAAGTCCTCTAGTACAGGACAAGTGATGTTATTCCGATTTTATCTGGAGATGCAACAGTCCTCCAATATACGGCACAAATGCTGTTTCTCCAAGTGGACCTTGTGGGTGTCTCGATCTTCCAGTACAGAACAAGTGATGTCGCTCCCAGTGGTCCTTGTGGGTGTCACGATCTTCCAGTACAGAACAAGTGATACTCCTCCAGCACAAGATAAGTGATGTTACCCCAAAAGGGGTCCTTGAGGGTTTCACGATCTTCCACTACAGAGCAATTGATGTAACTCCGAGTGGTCATTGGAGACGTTAAAGACCTCCACAGAACAAATGCTCCTCTAGACGCATATTCCTCCAGTACAAGATAAGTGATGTTACTCCAAAAGGGGTCCTTGCGGGTGTTTAGCACGGGACAAGTTATGTTCCTCCAAAGTTGTCAATAGAGGTGTCACAGTTGTCCAGTACTGGACACGAGATGCTACTCAAAGTGGTCCTTGGAGATGTAAAGGTCCTCCACAGGGCAGGTGCTACTCTATACGCATACTCCTCCAGCAGTGGCCAAGGGGTGTTATCCTCCTAAGAGAACTAGATCTCAAGAACATCAAATGGATCGCTTTGGAGGACAAGGACGTTACATTCCTTCGAACATACACATCCATAGAAGTGTGACCAAAAACCAAACTCCTAACACGGTAGAGTGATGAACTTACTGTTTTCGCTAAACACAAAGCTTCATCCCGCTCTGGTTCTTCAATAAGCGTATTCGAACTCAGTCACTGAGTTTACTGTAAACTCGGTCCGGAGTCGTCGCAAGTTGGCACTTCCCCTGCGTTGGCTGCCAACAAGGGACTTACGCATCTGCAGTATTGACAGTATATTCGAAGAACGTTTTCGTCACACGGTTGTTGCTCTGTCGTCTTCCTGAATACTGCTGGCGACAAGGCTACTCCTCCCAAGCGGAATAGACGGGAGGAGTGCATTTGGGCGCGAACTGTCTTCGTCTGCCCGCCGAGTTGCACCAATAGGCCCGAGGACCGGATGCGATCTAAGTTGGTTTGAACCCGTCACGGAGTCCGTTTCGAAGTCCGAGGCGTAGTCCGGCGTATCGTTACTACGCCTAGGCGTGTTGTAATGCTTCATCGCGACGCTGGGAGCCTTCCTCATTGCTGGTTCCCTCCTGTTGCTGGTAATAGTCGGCGGTAAAACCTGCTTTCGAGTCGCAATCGGTGTGAGTGTTTTTGGCGGGCCTTGCAGTACATCTTCCTGCTCGTCGTCTGCGTCTAGGTTGTCGCCGCGGCGCTGTCTCTTTTTCTTATGTTTGCGTTTCTTTTTCTTCTTTTGCGTGGGTATGGCGGGATGTGAATCATCTTGACAGGAGGGTCTAATGTTTATATCAGGGAACCGCATTGGGTGGACGATTGGCTGTGGTTTCGGGTGTTTCATTGGCGCCGCCCGATTTTCGCTAATACTCCGTCGGTGAAGTTGGGGACTGATGAACGATTCTCCGTTGAGTATCCTATAAAGTCCCTGTTTGTCCAAAATCGACCCAGTATCTGCCCTGCCCTCATTGACCAACACCCGACAACACTCGCTCTGTTGTAGTTTAAATGCTAAGAACAAGGCGGTCATGCCGCTTCCATTCCAAAGGTCAACGTTTAGCTTTGACTTGGTGAAAGAGGAATTCACGATTATTCTGATGGCAGGCGCGTTACCACTATAAACGGCGTGTATCAGGGCATTATTTCCCTCATCATCCTTGGTATTCGGATCACAACGATGATTCCGGACAATCTGACGCACCACGTCATCACGTCCCAGTTTCGCGCATGCGTGCATCAGCACCGTCATGCCGTGGTCATCCTGCAAAGAGACATTTGCCTTTTTCTTCAAAAGGCACCTGACCATGTGAGTCCGCAGATCCTCCTTACCCACTTCCACAGCCATCATGAGGGCAGTTTGGCCCGAATCATCCTGTGCATCCACATCGATCTTCGACTCCAGAAGTGACGTCACGACTCGGACTTTTCCTGCTTTGACTGCGCGGATGAGAGCATCGTTGCCTTTCCTGGGGTTGTCCTCGTCACTGTCTGTCATTTTCTCGTCTGCGTCCGCAAATGCGCCATGGAAACATCACACGATAACATTCTGAAAAGAGAAATGAATAAACAACAATAAAGGATGCTCAATTATATTGGCGACGTTTCAAATGTGTGCTGATCTATTGAGTCGGAATCGTGACGCTGCTAAACCTCTGTATTTATTCGGAACAAAACGTACTGTTGATTCATTCCACAACGCCATGCGTTTGACTCAATCACAACCACCTAGATGAGTATGTCGCCCATTTTTTCAAAGACCACGCCATATTCCTCATAAATGTCCCGTTATTTGATCAACTTGATTTCAATGTGTCGCTCTCGTGGTTCTCAAACGCCTTCTGTTTGTTGCTTGTTACTTGGATTAAACAGTTTTAATTCGTTATTACGACAAGAATTTATTTTAATCACAGTCCGATCATAGTAGTCGTCAATATTTTTTTTCTACGCGTTAGCGGTAATTCAGGCGGCGATATTGCGTTAGATAACCATCCATTATGTTTAATGTAATAAAAGTTATCATTAGTTAGGGAACCTTTTACTTATGTGTATGTTAACTTTGGTCTATAAGTACATAAACCCAAGAAGGGGCACGAGCGAAGTTTTAAATCCCCTTCGTAGCATACACTCGTATAACGGATCGCATGTTCGATATTCGGCTGAGACTTCACATCATGCGAAAGTCCGCATACACTGGCTACAATAGCAAGGTTTCGCAACTCTTACGGTGAGACGAACGACGAAGTCCAAACTTTGTGAATGTACTTCATCGACCAAGGAGCCTCATGGCCTAGTGGTTTACACTGCTGGCCACCACGCAATAGGGCCCGGGTTCGATCTGGATGAACCGGCGTGGCTTTCAAGGAACTAAAATTCCTGGCTCTTCAAAGTCCTTCGAATGAGACTCAAAACCGAGGTTCCTTGTACCTGGTGTCTATGCCAGGGCAAGCTAAGACTCCACCAAGTGAGAAACATGAGTAGCTTGCGTGGACTCTATCTCTCTCGCCAAAGTCGGACCACTAGGCCAATAAACCCAATTGGCGCCTAACCGTAGTGGCACGCAGGATACGCTCATCCTGCCTTGGAGGAGGATTACTCCAAGGAGAATGACCCCTCCAAGTGCAGAGCGAACGCTGAAGAAGAAGAAGAAAAACTTCATCGACCACATTAAATTTTTTTTCGCCGATTCCTCGTACTACTATCACTGATCATCATGTTTCATTCGACGGGAGCAGACGGCGGACGATATCGAGTATGACTCGTCACCATGGTGAAGCTACTTCGTTACCAACATGAACGTTTTAAAATAAACCTTTATTGTTTATTCGCGTGATGTCCAATAATAATCACAGTCATCCCTCTTCTTCACGCGAGTTTTCAGGGTCAACACTAAATGTTATCATGATAGTACATGTATTTCAACGGCCGTAATAACTAGGAAGACATAATGGACCACGTATTTTTATGATGGACTGATATGTCATTCTTGTCTGTGCAAATCCTGCTTTACCCCGCAGCCCATCATCCTGAACGCCAGGGCAACACTCGGCACGAATGACCGAGCTTAACGGGTGCGAGGGGAGGAGCATGCAACTGAGCTTGTTGGTATTCGAGGATGACAGTCCCTATCTTTAACCTATTACCTCGATAGGAACATTCGTCGTTTGGGTGTATATTAGGCAGGTCTTAATTGAAACCCTTACGAAGAGCTCTACGAACAACGAAATGTTAGAAGATGATCTATTAGTGTCGAGTAAAACGAATTGGCACAGGAATAGGTGACACGACATATCCTCAAAGTTCGTACTTCATCTTTCGTAGGGTCGCAAAACCTGCCTAATACCTTGCATCACACATACATGTAGTTAGCGCCGTTTTCGCTGTGACGTCCTTCATCTATTTACACCTTGTTGGACATTAAAGATACATCATAATCATTGTTTCTACAACTTGAAAGTATCATTTCCAATTTCCATGGCAACGAGGCACTCCGCATTGTCCGGGTGAAAATTGGCGCAGTGCTTGATTGTTCCCTGCGCGCCGAGAAAGAATAGGCAGGTTTCGCATGATCCTGACGAACGACGAAGTACAAATTAAGGTATTTGGTGTCATCAAGTCCACCTGCGCGAATTCATTTACGCGAAACTCGTAAAACGGCTGACATACATCTAGTATACGATAAATCAGAGATTCTCTTCAAAACTTCGTGGTCGATAAAATATTTTTTTAGGGAGTTTTCGTAACTCCCTCAGAAACGCCAACGTGAATGCCAATCTCATTGTTACGAACAATGGGATAGGCATTCATGTTAACGTTTCGGGGGCTTTGCGAAAACTCCCTATTATTTTCATACTTCGACCTGCGTTGATCGTCGGCTCCGCCTCGATTTCGGTCAACATTTTAGCTCCACACTCTCGGTTTTGGCGAGACAACCAATTACCTCCAGTTTGGTATCAATTCCTTAAACCAAAGCCCAGCTCGGACCTAAGCCTACGTTCCAATTGTTCCACAGTGTTATCAAAGGGTCAGGACATCGACCCACTCAAACACCTTTTAGGCCATCGGAAGGCCTAAACCGGTAAGGGCAATAAACGCGATGATAAAAGACAGACTCACCTAGCGATCCTTTGTATTTTCCGAAACCCATCCAGCGGCTTTACTAGCGGATGTATGATGTCAATTCCGTCCGGCTAACTTACGAAATTCGCTTAAACCTAGCGATATCAGGTCGGTGGTTCCCGCTGGACTCCTGCGCACTCGCATAGATACATCGCTACGTGACTGCCAACACCGGCCGCCATTTTTGTTCCACCACGCCGCGATTCGTGGAATACACACGGGAGCGTGAAGTTATCATAATTGTCGCGCTCAATCAGCCCCTAATTAAATGATACACACTACCTCAAACTCTACTTTTTATCCGTCAAGTTGTTCTGAGTTTCTGTATGTTTTGTGATGACAGATCGAGCGTTTTTTGGTCTGTTGATCATGTACATATCGTCTTGCGCCTGTGACGCATCCGGGACCTCACGGTTTAATGGAAGTCTGTGTTGGCAGAGGGATCTGCTTGGAGACTGGGGGTCCGCAAGCAGGTTACGCTAGTATTTGTTGACCGTGCTGACAACCGGGGACTACTTTAGTTTCATCGGCTGTCAAAAGATTGCAGCGCTGTTGAAATTACTGTGGTACATGTGACTGTGCCGTCAGTTACAATGATACCCAGATCGATGTCATAACCAATCAAAAGAAGCTCAGAAAATTCAACGTATGGGTATTCAATTTTGAAATATTTGTGGAAATTCTCATAAAAACCATTTAAAGCCGTCACAATGATACTTTTGGCACAAAATGCTTTGTCACTGAATGAAAGGTACAGACTTCCACATGCAATACATAGCGACCAATTTTAATTTAACTTGAAATATGTTTTAATACAGCGTACCGGTAACTATAATTTTTTTGTCAAACAGAGGACTACATTTAATTCTATTACAAATTAAAAGAAGTAAATAAATACGTCTCATTTTTCAAACGGATGAACAAATGCTGCGCATTGATATCTTGACAAACTTTTGGGGTTATTCTGGTGAGACGCGCCTTCATGATACCATACGGTATTCTCGCCCCCTCTACCTTTGGCTAAAAACTAGCCATAGCTTTATTTCGATGCTTAAATAATACTGGTTAGTCCTGATATGACGTCCGAGGCGTCGAAGGCAGCGTTGACCTCACCGGTGAGATGACTTGAAGGCGTCGGCGTTAGGCCCGGGAGAGACAGGTCCAGGCTGTCGTCGCTGTCATCATCGATGCCAGACGAGGAGTCTTCCATGGTGTACTCGCGGAAAACCGGCGCGTCTGTCGCAGCCTGACTGTTGTCATTCTCTGTGGCCGACCCGTTGTCGGCTGGAATGATTCGACTGGCGATTTCAGGTGGGATGACATCGGGCCTTGGATCGGGTACGTCAGGATACAGGACTTGCATCACTCTCGGGGTGCGCGGGATTTTCATAGCACTGCTTGGGTTTGAACGTTTTACCGTGCGGATGGTGCGCCCAGAAATGGCAGAATCTACTATCGTCTGCGCTTTAGTGTCGTCATCAATATTCCTATTGCCGTCATCGGCTGCATCTTTGAGTAATGGCTGCGTCTGCAGCTTCAGTTTCTTTGATGTGATCCTAATCCTATCTTTGATGGTGGGTTTCTTCGCCACTTTTGGTGGGACGTTGTGTTTTATTTCGAGAAATTTCTTGTTCGTCAACCAGCTGAGTTTTGCGATGGCGCTGCGGTGCTGGTGGAGTGTGTTGATGAATTCGTTGACTTCTTTCAGAGTTTTCAACGTCTTGAACTTCCTGAGCAACCTCGGTTCAATTCCTTTGATATATTCCTCAAAACCGACATCATCTGAAAAGAATTGTGGAAATGAAAATCAGTTTCTATTAAGGGTGCCTTAGGGTGCTATGTCAATGTGGGAAGGTATAGGGTGCCCTGGGGGCAGCGGAAGGCCTGTAGTGGATCACGTCCCCTAAGGCCCTACTTACCCTTTTCTTCCACTACTTTCCCAAGCGCCGCCTTCATGTTTCTCTGCTCCTGTTCCACCACAGTAATCTGTCGGTCGAGCATCTCGATGTTGTGCACGGTCGCCTTGAATTCCTCTTGCAAGACACTTAACTTCTTCTGTTCCTTCTTGAGGACATGCTGACGTCGCCTTTGAAAAAGGAAGAAGAACCTGTGCATGCAGTACCACACTACCTAACCCAGTACCGATGAACGGATACAACGCTAACTAACCGACATTAAGATTATGATGATGATCAACCACCCGGCGAATGGCAATGAGGCTTTGGTATTCTTACCTGCAGAGGACGAGGTGGACATCTCGACACTCACGTGTCTCCTGCCGCTCTTGGCGCACTCTCTCAATAGTTTCCTACCGGAAAAATTGAAATTATAAAAAGATACAGCGTCGTCGACGGTAACTTTACCATCCAATCACAACAAGTTTTAGGCTCAATATGAGATACATTAATGAGGGTCTGTCGGGTGAGACTAAAGCTGTGATCCCTTGTTGTAGGCCTACCTGTCGAGTGTCTATGTCAGGGGTCATCCTGATATTCAGTTTTTCCACTCCTACATCATATAGGCCCACAAAAATATTAAGGGGCGGTTATATGACTCGTGGATGACTTTGGTGGACAGTCACAGTTGCCTGATATTGGACTCCATAACACCGTTTTTTCAGTAGGTTTCAGCGCCGGTAATAGTTAAACTGATAATGATGCTGATAAATTCATCTGTCACAAGACGAGACACTCACAATTTGGGCCGTCTTAGCTTTGCTGATCTCACCTGAAGCGAACTGTTGATATTGCTTCCCAGGTTAGCCATTGCAAGGCCTGCATTGGACTGAGGAGGGGGCCGTGCCGGCTGTTCGACGACCGCGCTGTGACAAACCAATGAAATGGGCATCGTCTCTTCTTTTTCCTCCACGTCATGTAACAACGCTTCTGGAACTGGCGCAAGAGGACTGAACGCTGCTGAAATGCTACTGCTTGAATGCTTGTTTCTCAGCACTGCATCAATGTCCAGTGGTTCCGAATCTCTCTTTGGCCTTTCGCGTCGAATTTTCCTGAAGAAATTCATTGAAAAACACTTTTTGTCATTGTGAATTGAAACGCATTCTTGCATACTTCTCCGTCTGAAGACAGTTCTTGATCGTGACGTCAGCTTGTATTGACGTTCTGTCGTTGACGCCAGATGGCAATAGCGCCCGTCGCCGTGTTGCGACGCTTTTGACAATTTACTGCGCATCCAACTACTGGTGGGAAGATTCTCCGGCGAAGGAACACATGCTATCATCGAGAACGAATGATATCACTCTCTGTGATTATCTAATGATTATCAAGTGGCTTGGCACAGGCCTAAGCCTTTGTCATAAATATCGAGGCCTACATGTATTTGAGTGTTTGTTTTGAGACCAATGTCACACTTTTTTGGGCAGTTGATTCCGCGTGGACGATCAGCAGTAGCCTCACGCCCGTCCTATTCTCCTCCGCTAATGACCTGCAGTGCCAACGATGAATGATTTTGTGTCTCCCGCCGCTCAGCCCCTTAGGCTAAGAACGTCTTTTCTCAGGGGGTCTCCTCCTGACATACCTGATGGAAGTCTCCAGCACTAAGTAGGTAGACTACCGCCGGGGGGCAGTTCATTGCGTAGGGTGTGGAACAAGGTCGGTCCACTGCATCCGGAGTGTCTACCAGTAGTTTTTTAGGCTAATCTATTGTTACAATGTGGTTCCAGATTGTGTGTTGGTGATACTGAGAAATAATAGGGGCAAAGAAATATGCTGCAATTTGAGACTTCCTGACAGATATTGACCAATCAGAAAAGAGCTAGCGCGGCCATGATTACATACAAGGGTTTGATTGGTCAAAACCTGTCATCCCGGCCCGATGAAGTGTATCGGCCGTGGTCCGAGTGATGGATGGGGTCCTTGTCTCTGATGCGACAGGAGTCTCCCCTTAACCAGACTTAACGGGATTACCAGCTGATTTAGCTGCATAGATTGGGCAGCTTTGTGGGAATATCTACGAAGGACGATCAGCAATGATCAAGTCATTTCCTGATGAAGTCTTGCAGTACACAGAATTTTCTTGGAAGAACATTGGTTTTCGAACTTCGCTTGTGAGATAGTTTTCAAAATTCTCTAGGTCTTGCCCTTGTTTATTTCTTCTCTTTGGAAGGTCTGACTTCGCTTTATGTTAACGTTGAAAAGAAATCGATAGGCCTATCAAGTAAGAGCTATAACGCAAATTTATGACACTAACTTTTTTATTGGCCGAAAAAGTCATTGTGGCATCTAAGTGAAAATCGAAATCAGTCTCGTTTGCAATCCACAGCCCGTCATACAAAAATAGATCGATTTCTTCGAGAAGCCACCACTTCGTGAGTTCCAGATGCCGCCTCGCTGATCCGCCGTGGACCCCGCACGAGCCACGAGACAATCACCCTCTCCCCTAAATCACAGCGAGTGCATCCAACCAAGCATCTCTAAATTGGTCTCTGTCTTCCTTTGACGATTTCGCCTAATTCAATAAAACAGTCTCTTTGAACCCTAATCGCTTCCTTTATCTCTCGCCCAGCGTGCCCATCGCATCCCATAACCCCGGGCCATCCATTTCACATCTTTTCAAATTTCTTAATGTTCACATTAAGGACTTTATGCATGTCGAACCATGAATAGGAAGATGGAGTTGCCTGTGAATAGACTGGCGAGGCATGCCAGAAGAATCTCGGCCTATCAATATCGCACAATACTCTCTTCATTATCACCGATCATGCGAACTGTTACCGCGATCATTTAGTTTGAATGGTAAGGATCCAGAACTCCTGGCTTCTTTTATGCCAAAGCAGCTCTAAAATAACATCAAACTAAATGCAAGCATTGCGTGAGCACAGTTCTAATTCGCCATCATCGTCCAGTTTGAATGGAAAGGCTCACTGGTTTCACCAGACATTTCATTAGGATTTGTATAACCGCTGGTTCTGATTCTGAAGTAGTCCAACCAACAGTTTCTATGTGCTCGTCCATGTTCTGTATCTTATTTTCGTTTCACTTTAAGATCTATGGTAAAATACAGTTTGAGTTGCTGGCTTCTTTTCTTAAGAAGCACTTAATCCGTATTTATAGGTTTGTCAGTTAGAATAGTAAAAGCTAAGAAAAAGCGGCTAGCTTCTATTCTGCAAGCACTATCTACCCGTTTGTCTGGTTCTGTTATCAAGAGTCAATTACGTTATTTCCTCCTGCCAAAAGCCACCTGCCAGTTTGAATACTGCTGGTTTCTAATTCTCAAGAGGCAGGTCTATCCTTTGCCAGTTTGAATGCTAAAGCTTAAGAACTGCTGGCTTCTATCTCAAGAACCAGTCACATCCTTTGCCATTTCCAATGGAATGCAGCAGTTCCAACAACAATTTTAATTGTAAATGTTTAGAGCTGCCGGCTTTAATTCCCTTAAACAGCAATCCCCGATTTGTTACTAGCAAACCACAATAACTGGGCGTTATCTCCGCAATACGCGCAAATAAATCATTGTCCGCAGGATGAACAATATTGTAGCCATTATTCAAGAGAATCAGAGCCCGTTTCTAAATTTCCGACTCGATGATGAACATGATCAATGAGAAACGGAAAAATATGTGAGGGATCATCTCAGAATTGCTTGATTCCATGAGAATCTCTCTCTGAACCTCTTCCCCCCCTAAAATGATGAAAAGTAAAGATGTCTGGCATCAGCATCATATTTGGATGATCACAAAAACTTGAATTGAAGAGTATATAATTGGGTAGGGAAATGGCTGACCCCCCCTTCCGCAAATGAAAAATATCTTTCGTGGCAACAAGCAATTTTGAAATGATCCCAACTGTCGTGTTTTGTCAGCCAAGCTATGATATGGTAACAATGCGAACTGGCACCATGAAGTTTGATTTCGTTTGTCGGATGTAAGACTATTGTTGCTGATATCGACGATGTCATGGATGGTATAGCAGTATGATTCACGAGTGCTCAATGGTCTACAGCGCATCTTTCTACACGTTAATAGTTCAGATAAGTACAGTGTGTAGAATTACGCACTGACTTATACTGGGCCCAGTTGCTCAATCGACGTTAGAGGGAAACACCAGCGTCCGCTCAGATTAGCGTCATCTCCTTCAGTAAATTTAATTTACAGTAGTTTCGTTCGGACCTTTTTGTCTTTCATTTTAGTTGTACTTTCGCGGTGTCAGATGAACCATACCTCCTGTTCATGATCAATTCCTTAAATTTGAAAAATACCTTGGATTTCTTGTGAAGGTGGTGTAGTCCAAGGTCAAACATAGTCTTCCTATGGAGGTTGGGGGAGGGACGAGGCTGGAGTGTAACTGATCCTATAAATGGTACACATTTCTATTCTATCTTTCAATAACAAGTAGGGTTTATGGCTATAGGGCTCAAAGGTGTAGCATTGGCGGTACACAGTACATCAATTGGTCCAGTCGAATGCTCGGAGAACGTATGCAACATCAACAATCAATCATTTATTTCAACATAGATATTTCTCAATCTTTCTGATACAATTCCCCTTTCTTACGAACACAAGCAGTACTATTTTAAACACCAATTTCACATATCATTACAGGGAAGGCTGCAACAATCCATGTAAATCAAACCTTTTGTGGCGACTCCAACAGAAATGAGCTTCTCACTAGGGAACAGAACGGGAACAACCAAGTCTTTATTCAGCAGTCTCATGCAGATTTCACTTTCATTGTAAGAAAATCCAGTTCTCCCATTCCTTCAACAAAAGAGAAATATTTCTATAACAGTCATTATTGCTGTACTATTGTATGAAGTAAAATGAGTTGAGCGATGATATTGATAGTCGTGGCTTATATTGTTGGTAATATCGATCAGATTTGAAAGCGCCATCTTATGGTTCGCCATATCTGTTCCAATGTGTTCCTTTCCCAGAGACCGACTTGGCCGTCACGTTCTCGATGCTCTGCTCCGGCGCTGGCACTCTAGACCGGCCTGGCCCGTCCCACTACAAGCATCCAATGGACCCCCCATCGTCCATTGAGGCCTGATCAGCTTGGATAAGCTAGCATTGGCTTTTCTTGTTCATCACTTTAGGCGAGGGCTGTCCACAAGGTTCATATTGCCATAGCCTGGCTATTAGAGGCGAAGAAAATCACCACCTGATGTGAAAACCTCTGTGGTTCAACGGTTAGAATGCTGGACTTTCGTCCTGGTGGTCACGGGTTCGATTCCCCGTGCATCCACAACATTATTTTTTCTTCATTTACTTTTTTTCTTCAAACATGTACATAAAGTATTATTAGTATTATTAGTATTATCATTATCAATATGATTTTTTCTACTTACAACCCCCTGATTCCGGACTTTATAAACTGAAGAACACACACTGATTTCAGACTGCAACAACTGATTGTAACTGTCGAATTTCCTAGACATGTCCAAAACCTCATCATAACACTTCGTTATAAGTGATAAGCATTCAGTCTCTTGCTACATCGAGGAGGCGCATGGAGGCGATTAGGTGCATTTCCCTCCTTGTCACATAAATCCCACACCCAAGTTCTCCCTCTAAATCATAGTGAGCTATATCAATACGATAAACGAAGTATGCAGACTTGACTCTAACTTAAGTGCAAATCCGCCATGCTGACATCATCGGTTCCACAAACTTTATCTTTATGAAAGTTTTCTAATAGCGTCAAGAATGTCAACGCAACGGACGGCAAAGTCGAAGAGATGAAGTGAAAACTGATATGAACAGTTTATGGTCTTCACTGACGATTTAGCATCCATTGGATGCTTTTGAAGCCAGCAAACGGTTTGAACGTCCGTTGGACTATGAGCGTTCACATCAGCAATCGCGGTAAACCTTGGAGATGGTCCCTCGTTCGTACGGATATCCATAGAAAAAGCGCACGCGCCACTTTTCCTAAATGTTGACTCTGATGCAAAACCACCCCCAAGTCCCAAGGAGCGAAACGACTACGATTTGGAGCGAAACGACTACGACTTGGAGCGAAACGATTTCGATTTGGAGCGAAATGACTGGGGGCGAAAAGATCATGGAGCGAGACGACCGCAATTCCGTTCCCGCTGGCCTGTGCTTACCAAGATCAGAGACCTGCTATCACAATGGAAAAGGAAACACAATTGATAAGTCTCGGCAAAATCAACACATTTCACAAAAGATCAAAGATTTTTGACATAAAGCTTTTCTATGGCGAAAGTTTCTTCTTCAAGCTCTCTCATTATGAAACAGTCGCTTTGATCGGCGGTGAACATTTAGATATCGATTTTGATTCTATGGAGGCATGGCTATAAACACCAGGGGCAAAGTGTACCCTTAACCCTTCAAGCCTGGATTGACTACAGATTTCTTGCTCATTAAGTAATTCCTTTCGATCATTAGTCGGCGCAGCTAACATGGCCGCCACGGCAGCCATTTGTTTTCGTATCCGTTGATGAGTGGACGAATTTCGAACGGTTTGACAATTTCTTCCATTTTTTCTGGACTTGGGGTCACTAGATGAATGTTCTCCTTGATAATATGACGCTTTTGCAGCCAACTTTGATTACATTTCCGCTGATTAACAAACCATAAATATGTCAATACCATGCGTGGGGCCGCAGTTCTGTCACAAGACAAGGTTCAGCTTGTGTCTCGCCCCAGGTTGATGGCAGCGCCACTCTTGTTATGTCGACAGTCATTGGTCAGAATCATTGAGTGTAGAAAAGGTCTGTCGGAATTAACCGATCAAAAATCTTCTTACAACAGGATACTTTGCAACCACTTCCATCGAGGAATGAAGCAACGTTGCCTCGCCACAACCAATGGCAATTGACCCCACAACATCCGGGTATTTCAGAGCATGGCTATCACGGGATCTATTGTTGTTCTAATGGTAACTAACTTCGATTGTCCAATACTTCAACATTTGATTTCCCCAGTCCCCTCGGCACCGAGTCCAACGTGAATGCCTCCTGAGAAGGCTTTGACAACGCTCATAAATGAGTTTCCCCTTGGCTCGCATCTCGCACGCATCGGCGGCCATCTTGAATCCGCCATGAAAGAACCAACGAGTGGAATGCACCGAGGGAGCCCGCAACCTATTTGTAACCACACACAAGTGTGCATTTATATTTCATAGCCATACGTCAGGATCTATAGCCCAAGCATGCAAGGCCTGTAAAACAAATCACCACTCCCGTGAGGACGGAGAAAGCGACAATTGCACGTATTGTAGTTTGACAATATCCTTCAACAATGGTCGGAGGCAATTTTCTTGGCTTTTGTCGTACGCGAATGTTTTATTCATGCTATTGACAAATGCACTGTTTTACAATGTACGTTCGTGATAAGTGGGCGTAAGGAAGCATTCACTGCGATCTAAGCCTTGATTTAAATGTATTCCTTTACAAGAAAATATCAACAGCGGGCGAGTTTGCTTGACGTACTGTCAGTGTCGAAAGTAACTGTTCCTGTTCCAGTTTTAAGTGCTTTTCCAAAGGATCCTTGTTCAAGGCGTATTGACGTCCCAGAAACTACTGGGTAACCGCAAAAGGCCTTACAACTCGAACGGAAGGCATTGGACCTTTTTCCAGCCGACTTCTCCTTCGAGTACGAAGTGTCACCCTTTCACCTGAGTCATCTTCCCCTCTCTTGATCCCGATCACTCTTTTGTTGGTTTCCGCCTGCCACCCAGCAGCCTGATGTCATTCCACTGCACGAACTCATGTTTTGAATGGCATATATCATGTAATTTGTTAAGTACGACAGTGGTGACATTTCATTTTTTACACCTCTTACTTTTCTGTTGGAATTATTTCGAGGAGCGTTTCTTGCCCTTGTGCTGCTTACGGTACACGACAATAAAACACGTGATTCATATTTGAAAAGTACATGTGTTATATTTCCCTTTAGAATTTAGATATTTTTGCAGTAGAAAAACTCGTACGCTGAAGGACTGCTTTTCTCAATGATTGGAAATATTGAAGCGGTCGAGACACAGCGTCAACAACGATTGAGAGTGCTCCCTTGAGACATCATCCTGATAGTATCAGGCCATTTCAGTCGATATACTTACTCCCTTAATGCGTAAGGAGAAGTCGTGTTGTAGGCCCTGTTTGCTAGAGGATATTGAGACGCTGGCCCAGGTGATATTATTCAAAAGGAGATTTGGGGCCTGCTTCATAGACAAATGTGAACATGTAAACAGACTCCCACCTGCGTACGCCAAAGATCGTCAGTCGATACTGGTGTATGTAGACAATAATAGCAAACAGTTGATGTCGTCATGCTGCATAATAAAATGCACTGAAACTTGTTATTGTACAGGTGAAATTTATATCATCATATTTGCCAGTTGGACACAAAACACCAGTTCCTTGTTTTCACCTACTAGTTGCCCATTGAACACAATACACCAGTACCATGTTTCATCATAATTGCCCATTGAACACAATACAAAACCAGTCTCATGCTTTCACCTGGTTTCCCGTTGAACACATTACACACGCCATAACTAGGTTTCCTCAAAGTTGCCCATTTGAACACAATACACCAGTACCATGTTTCCTCACAGCTGCCTATTGAACACAATACACCAGTACCATGTTTCCTACCAGTTGCCATTTGAACACAATACACCAGTACCATGTTTCCCAACAGCTACCTTTTGAACACAATTCACCAGTACCATGTTTCCTACCACTTGCCATTTGAACACAATACACCAGTACCATGTTTCCTCACAGTTGCCTTTTGAACACAATACACCAGTACCATGTTACCCCCTGGTTGCCCTTTGGACTCAGCACGCCAGTTCTAGTTTCTCCCTAGTTGCCAGTTCAGCACAATACATCGGTACTTACATCATTCCCTTTTGAATAGGGCAACTGGGGTCGTGTGTTCCTCCCTTGGCAGATAATGATAGACAATAATATCATTAAACTGAAAAGACGTATGATCGTAATGCTCATATCTTGTAACTCAACAAAAGCCTGTTTTGCCTTAATCAGGCTGTATTCAGAGATGTTGTCAGTTGCATAGACTACACCACGCTGCACAGAAAGCGCTCCGTGTTTGATGAATGACTGTCATTAGGCGCCGATTCAAGACCCCTTGTTTGCCTCCGAGTCGTCAATGGTCGCCCAAGCCCCCTGACAATGGAAGACCATCCCGTGTATAATTTCATAGCTCTCAGATAGAGCATCGGAGCCGTTTAATTCGATACTTGTCCTCGGAATGGGATAAATTCAAGTTTTAAAGCCATTTCTGAAAGACCAGCATTCATGAAACGAGGCCTTATTCTTCCTTGCTGAAAGAAGCCATCAAGCTCCTTTCATCGCAATCTCCAGTGACCAGGTCTGAAGGAGCTATTTATCATCACTTGTCGTTGAGTGTAAATATTGAGGACCCTGGGGTCGGAGATTGATTCGTAACGCAATAGTGAAAGGGCTATTGATGGTGAAATTGCTGATGTTGAAAGGCAATGTACGGGACCAAGGGAGCTTGCCAAGTTATAGAACTGCCTGGTTACAAGACATGCGATGTGTTATCTGTGAACTCCATAAGTATAGATCGTATAAGGAAACTGGAGAAGAACCATTCTTGTAATAGAAGTAGAGATTGGTTTGAAACCTTTCCTCTGGTGCATCCGCTTGGCGATAGTTTGGGGTTCCTCGAAATAGACTTCGTCAGACTTAACTTTGACACGACAATAGTTCTCTACCATGGCCAAGACTTGACAAAGAACAGTGCCAGTGGATGGATATTTTTTGAAAAATGATAAAAATGTTTGTTAACAGCAGCACCGTCATCATTATCAGTATTATCATCATCATAATCAACAACATTAACATCATCGTCATCATCAGCGACATTGAGATTGATATCGGCAGCGAGTCATCATCGTCATCATTAACATTGTCATCATCAGCAGCAGCATTGACATCAACATTGTCATCCGCAGCATCAACAGCACTCATCATCATCATCATTATCATCAGCAGAAATATTATTAACATCATCTTCATCATCATCTTGAACGCCAACACCTCACTCTCGACCAGCACCATCATTTGTAAGACAAAATACATCAGATTCATACACCCCCTAGGCACTGCGTATCGGTGAATGAAAATATAATGTTATCATTGACGCGGCTGTTACCATTCTATGACCGTATCAGCCAGTCCTGCTTCTTGCGCAGGTCCCCCATTACTAAGTTGGTGACATGCCTCGCGGCATCTTTCGCTGATTAGCACTAACTGTAACCTGTACCTGCCTAGTCCGTGCGCTCGGGAATCTAGTCGATCAGGGATGACACGATCTGAGACAAAGTATGCGGACGGACATCGACTGGGGAACAAAGAGGGAAAATTCCGATGTTGATTCTCCATGGTGTGAATGCACTCACCAGATTCTCAATGCAGGTATTGAAGAGCCTTCTCTTCTTGAAACACTTGACATAATAAATTGGTAAAGTCTTTTATTCCACATTCGGTTATCATCATGAACGTAGCGTTCAAATCATGGCGTCAATACCTTTTGTCATACTGAGTTCTTGATATACTTCATATTTTCACAAATTGTTTCAAATATCGAGAGGCTGAGTATATATTGAAAGCAAATGGTGCCAGGATGCCTTCATTAGGCCTACCTGGCTGGTTTTTATCATGCATCTAGGTTCTTTCCGGAGTTTATCATGTCCTGTTTTACGTCCCTTCCTTCCCGTTCCAACTTCAACACCGCCCACCTCGCGCGCAGCCGGCAACTCCGTCGACCGTCGTCCAATATCATCAAATCGACCCGATCCCGTAATACGCGGAGCCGAGATCGCCCAACTCCCGGTAAAAGATCGTTGCAGCTATCGTGGCGGCATTGGGTCGTTAAGCATCACGAAGGGAGGACACGCGAGGTGGGTCGGACTGAGAGTTCATTAACGGTTAACGAAGTGATGGTTCGGGGCAGTGACAACACGGATAGTCACTCTCCGACTGGAGATGCGGTCTTCAGTGGTGTTTGATGCGCATGATATGGAAAGAAAATCTCAGCTAATGGATTTCACCGCGGGGATAGATCTGGATTATACCTTGTTGGATTACACTTCGGTCAAGGAAGTTATCTTTCTTGTTGGAAAGTACGAAATCGTCACATCATATGAGATGACCTGCAAACACATTGTTTGGTAGAGCTGGAAATATTTAAAGATGCCAAACAGTGCTATCTACTTCAGTTGCAACATAGCTTTGATTTTAATTTACAAAGCATAAGGCCTCGTTTTAGCCAATTCCTTATGCCAAGAGCGGTTAAGTTTCAAAAGTTCTCTCGCGGAGGAACGCCAGCAGGTGAATTGGTGCGGTAGTTCGCAAATGGAGAGAATTGCGTACCACAGTTGGAATAAGGCAATCGTTGACTCGTTACATGGATTATTGTCTCGTCGAATGATCGACAACCAGGATGAAAGAATCAAATCTCGCTTCCAGGGCAGTTTCGCAGCGGAGTATCAATACAGTTAGCGTAGTGGCGAGTAACAGTTTGAGTATATCGTAACGTTAGTCTGATACGATGCCTGGAGCGTTCTTTGATAGCATGTCACTATCTTAGATCAAAGTGTGTGTGAATCCGTCTTTTGGACATTTTTGTAGTTTCGATTGACAAAGTTGTGTGTTGACGAAACTGTTACTGTGACGTCAGAGGGGAGATGATTCCGGCATGACCGTCGCCCCCCTCCCTCAAATACCCTCCGTAGTGGTGCTGGCGAAAGATTTGTCCATCAGGTTCTTACCCACTTTGGCAACATGGATTACCCTTTTTAATCCACTTCTAACCTACTCAATGGATTACCTGATCCACATCTAACTTACTCAATGGATTACCTGTTTCATTCCACAACTAACTTAATACTCAATGGATTACCTGATCCACTTCTAACTTACTCAATGGATTATCTATTTCAATCCACTTCTAACTTACTCAATGGATTACCTTATTCAAAATGGATTATCTTCTTCTTTGGAATACAGCTACCTTTGGATATCGTTCTGTTTGGCAGACACTTTAAAAGAGGCAAGTATAGTTTTATGCAACTTTCTTCAAATTTCCCTGTTTTCCTGGTTGCAGATTTGCAGAATCGTCACAAGTATATCTCGAAGCTACTTTTCTCTTATATCAACTCCTCTACGTTTCTACTTTGTAAATCTGCTCTGACTGCAGATGTTTTTTTCTAGCAGTTTCTTTCAGTGATATATATTTTTGTTTTTATCAAATTGCTATGTGGCTGATGGCCTTTCGCCAGGGTAGCTAGCTCGACGGAACCACCACGTGGGATCTCTCGGTGAAGCAGCACTATAAAGCGGACCTGTTTCAATGAAGAGCCCATTGCTGAGTTTTCATTCGTGCTGTCATCTGAACTGATAGTTGCTGAGAGGTGACTTTGTCATATGAATATCTGACTTCAGTTGTTTAACCGGTAGTGACGCTAATCACATTCGTAACATTTGATCATTGAACAGCTGAAGTGTGTACGTTGTCTGTCGTGTTGGTGTGTCAATGGTTTTGTTGAAAGGTTGTGTATATGTTACATCATTCTTGTATTTTCATTTTTTGAAATATATATTTAACGATTCCTCCAGCGCCATGTATGACACTTCCGGTGTAATATTTTTGAGTGTTTCTGTTTTTGAGTGTTTCCCCTCATTGTTTGGGAACGCTCAAAAATAGATTGACAAGTTTTTCTGTGTATCCCCCCTATTTAAAAGTCGTGGTCTCTCTAGCTGCCTATTGTTTGGAAACACTGACACATGGGAAACAACCACAGATGTTACACCGGTTTCAGGTAGGCCCTTTACATCGAGTAAGATATAAACGCCAAAGGCTTTCACTGTCCTCAACCTGTTGGGGCTTGACAGCAAATTCGAAGAAGCAGATAAGAAGAAGAAGATGAAGAAGGCTAATTGCTAGAACTGTCATGCTAAGGGCTAGCGTTATCTAACGATTTCAACAAATTGCGGCTATGAGCCGTTACTTCAGATTTGCTGACCCCAGATTACTGACAAACCTGCATCATTTTAGTGCTCATCTTATAGTAGACACCGGGTAGATTTGATACGGGAACATCAAAGGAAAACCTTGTCTAAAAGTTATGACTTTCACTGTACGATAGCTCTAGCTGTTGGCTCCCAACGGTGATCTGCAATCTCAAAGCCAAAATTGATTAAAAATGCTCATCAAATGAATGTGACACAATGCAAATGACGCGTGATTGTCTTCATCTTGTCTTGATTACAGGGCAGGTCGAGGTACCATATGGACATATTTTATCGGAGAGCTAGCTTGGCTGGGGTAGTGATCTTTAGAGGTTGTCCTTACTGGAGAAAGAGTGGGAATCTTCTAAAACATGACGAATGACTTTTACTAAGTTTGGTGACCACTTGCTTTTTAAGGCACCGTATTACGCGTCGATTTTACGCAGGACATACATGTATATATGTGTTTCATTTTGACGCTATTTCAATTTAGGATAGGGTGCGACGATTATCTTAACCGGAATCCAAGCGAGAATCATGTCCGGAACTTTGACTAATTTCTAATACGACTTTCTTATTAGGCTGTCATAAGAATCCTTTTAAGAATATGCACAAGAATTCTCAAGAATCACAGAAGTCGTATCTCTTGTCGTTCGTGAGGGTATTGGCATGGCTGATACTTATGGATATGTGGAGGTTTATCTAGGGGCAGTCCGTTTCGACATCCGATTCATACTTTCTGATGTTAGGGGAGGGACAAGTCGGGTCCACTGCGTCTACTGCGTCAAGAGTGTAGTGATAGTGTGCGCTGTACGATTTTCGACTACCTCAGAACGAGTTGTGAGCAGCAGTGCAAAATGGTCGACCAAAGCTTTTTGCGAGGTAAGTCATGGAGGAACATGTCGATCATCTCTGTGAGGGAGTGCTCAGTGTAGAACACCGACACTAAGGAATTTGACTTGAATGGAAAACGAAGATTTGCAAATGAAAGCCACCATCGTCTTATTCTAATCCATCATTTCCTAATTAAATTGAAAATTTCTCAAAAGAACAAAAGCTATAGGGGTGAGAAACTGGCTCAAGAACTCCATCTTGTCATAATTACAGACCGGGAAGCCATCTTGCATTCAAGAGCGAAAATCCCCAGATAATATTACTCGGCGACCAAATGAACAACAAAAGGCGCGATGTGTAACCCGCGTGTTGCTATTGTGGTCGCTTGTCACCGCCTGTCTGTTAGCGCTAAACAATGCCCGAGATAATTGCAGTTAATTTCTTGGCAGACGAGTGCAATATTCAGTCTCTGTACCAGCCGTTCACCCTCTTGCATCTAACTAGCATACGCTATTCCATTTAGGAACAAAGAGAACGGCAACAGACTAGTCACGAAAAATGACATTTCCTCTGAATTCCGACCTTCGTTACGAGTGAAATCATGTCTATCGTGTTTCATGTAATAACGTCAATTGATATTAGCCCAGGAAGAGGGCTATTTCTCAGGTGTTTCCTGGGGAAACTATTGAATATGTCCAACACAATCAGCGGAACATGAAAAAAATACTCGCGCTATTCGGTGCTGAAATTGAAATCTTAACAGAATTTCGGACACGGGGGTGTACCATGGCAACACTGCAAGATGTACCGGATCAAAGTTTTGACACACCAGTTACAACGTTTTTACGTGGATGTGCTAGTGGATCGCCTGTTGTAGACTGACACCCTCGGTTATTCTACCCCAACTGAAAACCTCCTTTCACGAGTGTTGTCAGTTGGGGTGGCGTTATAATCGATTGATAGGGGTGATCGATCTGTTGATTGATTGATGCTGCATCTTCATGTACCTGTGAGCTGACCTTATCAGTATATGGTTTTACATGATATTTCAAATCTCTGTCATCTCTGCAGCCATTGAGAGTATGGTGAACCTCTACAAGAACGTTGCTTTTTGTACAAGTGAAATCATAGTGGTTAACCTTTCAATAGTTTATTGAACAGACAGCGAATTGACCTGATGGCTGGGTGCGGCTAGGTCTATTCAAGTCACACGTTCAGCATCTCCCTGTTGGTCTAGCTAAGCTACGGTCGTCACGACGCTGGCTTGGCTAATTGTCCGCGCTTTGTATAAGGGCGTGATCCGCGCCATGGCAGCGCCTTTCAAACGTCAGTCAAGAGAAGCGAGGCAGCACAAAAGCCTGAATACCCGAGACTCCGACATTCATCATCCGGCAAGTAAATTTGATATGGTAATGGTAATAAATTTTGTGTTTATGTATACCCTCACTTCTCCTCTGATAATACAAGGATTTATCTCTCGAACCCATCGTCGTCTTTCTATAGAAGTCGTGTGTACAAACATCGAACGCTGACAAAGGATGGCGCTAACACCAATACAACCGGAGTCAGCCGATGATTGCTAGGGGTATTCGATATGTGCCAACGCATTCAGAATGGACATTTACTGTTTAATACAGAGCCAAAGCCCTGAATGACCATGTGATTTATTGGTCACGAACTATTCAATGCGTCATCAAGTAGTTGCTCCAGCTCTGAAGAGAAATATACGCCGGTCTCCGCAACTATTGTCCGGCGTGTCGGAGCTCTGAATACGAAGATGCCCATTCAATCAACTCCATTATTCGGAGCCAGCAAGGGGCGGCGTTGATTTCTCTGGTCGAGGCGGCCAGCGTGGCGTGTACGACATGAGCAGATGAATCAAACTATAGTCATGCTGAGGGGAGACATATAGACGATGAATTATGATATGATGACGAAAATCGTTTTCAAATCTCGAAGGAAGCGCTGGGTCGTCTAAGAGTTGTTAAAAGGGTGGTTTCGACAGATTTTTACAGCCATTCTTTACAATCACTAGTTCTGATTTATGCTCTATTTCTTTCCTAAAATAGAAACCTAGGGACTATCGTCAGAGGCTTACGGTTGAAACGATAACTCTGGTCGTAAACGATGCCGGTCCCTGGAAGTAAGTTGCCCTCGGTCGAATATGATGTCAACAGGCATACGCCAATCTCTGGAAGTTCGTTGCCCTTGGTCGTATTTGGTGACAAGAGTCGTATGCCGATCTCTGGAAGTTCGTTGCCCTTGGTCGTATTTAGTGACAAACGTTGTATGCCGATCTCTGGAAGTTCGTTGCCCTTGGTCGTATTTGGTGACAAGAGTCATATGCCGATCTCTGGAAGTTCGTTGCCCTTGGTCGTATTTGGTGACAAGTGTCGTATGCCGATCTCTGGAAGTTCGTTGCCCTTGGTCGTATTTGGTGACAAGAGTCGTATGCCGATCTCTGGAAGTTCGTTGCCCTTGGTCGTATTTGGTGACAAGTGTCGTATGCCAATCTCTGGAAGTTCGTTGCCCTTGGTCGTATTTGGTGACAAGAGTCGTATGCCGATCTCTGGAAGTTCGTTGCCCTTGGTCGTATTTGGTGACAAGAGTCGTATGCCGATCTCTGGAATTGCGTTGCCCTTGGTCGTATATGGTGACAACAGTCGTATGCCGATCTCTGGAAGTGCGTTGCCCTTGGTCGTATGTAATGCCAACAGGCGTTTGTCGATCTCTGGAAGTGCGTTGCCATTGGTCTTATATAATGGCGACAGGAAGTTTATCGCCTTTTATCATATAAAGGCAGATCCCTAAGGCATAGTTTTCTTTGCTCGCTAAGCAGTAAAGAAGGTGAATGTTTGATGGAAGGTCGTTGCCGTTGGTGGTAGGATAGTTATACCCATCTTAGAGTTCGTTGTCCTTACCCGTGTGATATATCTGTAGGCGTATGCCTATGCCAGGGAATATTGTCCTCAGCAGTATTACATAAAATATATAATTTTATAGGCGTATAAAGAAAGAATAAAACTTTTTTGAAGATCAAATAAGTTTCAGTTTATTTGTTATTATGTTTCAAGGGAAGCAAATTATTCTGTTGAAACAATGAAATTGCTATTAGCCGTGAGACATTTCATTCATTCTCCCATATATTCACCATCATATTTACCATGCATTGAGTAAGCTATTCGGGTGATGTCACAAAACAAAAATATACATGTAGCTGCGACACCGACCTCACAGGAATTCAGTCTCCAAAGCAAACATGATATGCAATCATAGTAGGATGGCCTCACCACAGTACTATCACTGCGCTGGAGTATGAGAGCATCCCCAAAGCCCAATTAGCACCTCGCGGACAAATCCGTGCAAAATGTTGCACAAGATATCTGTCAGAATCAGAATCAACACACTTTCACTTCTGAGAGAGAAATCATTGTGAATAGCCTGTTGCGAAAGGCTTTTCAAATTGAACAATACCGCTATTGTGATAGCCTGATTTCATCAAACAATGGTTGCATTCAGAAAGCGTCCTCAGCGTTAAAATCAGGTGTTTTCTACGATATTTATATAACAGGTGTGGCACTTTGTGATTTACTTGCATTGTGCGTGTCCAGCCACCGGGCTGGATGCATTACAAACTGCTCGAGGGATAAGGCGAAGGTATCATTTTGTAAATTGGTTGGCGATGTAATCTTTTGTTGGTCGTGGCGTCAACTTTTTCAATCCTTCTAAGGCTGCTTCAGGGGTTTGAAACCGTACATTTGAAGAATTGTTCGGTAGGAAAATGGAAATGCAGTTACTGGTTGACCATTTTGGCTGAACCTTGAAACCCTAAAGCAACTTCTAATTCAAAATGAAGTGAGTACCAATTGAAAACCTGGGAGGATGTTCTCTGGATAAGAAGGAACGGACTCCCACCCTTGAAATTGGCATTCGCTTAGTTTTCACAGAGTCCTAATTGCTGGAGGATTTCAAGTTCTAGCCAAAATGATGGTGCATATGGTCAACCCTCAAGATACAAATGACAAGAAATGAAAGGGCTGGTCGTGTGAGTCTGACAGAGGAGTCATCACTTCTGTTGAGAGCAGAATGAGAGAGTCTTCTATTTTTATAAAATCTGTCTCTTCTGTCTAATGAATCGTTGCAAAGGAGGCTTATTTATTCGGCAGTACTGAAAGTGTCTATATTGGTACCAACAGATATTTTCTTTCAGACACCACTAAAAAAGGAAAGGGTTGCTCATTATCTAGTCGAGATGTATCCTTTAAGACACTAATGAAAAGGAACGAGTTGGGGAACGCGACATCTGTTGTCGATTGCCTTTTCTGACCATGTAAGACGTGATGTATGCTTGTGTAGCGTCAGATATTTCGCTGTTCAGATATTATTCATCATTGGAAGGGTATTGTGATTCTGACAGCGGAGTCACTGCCTCTGTTGAGAATATAACAAGAGGATGACAAAAGCATCTTCTATGTTTTAGTGGCGCATTTGAATAGACCAGTGTGCATCATATTGTAGATCAGGTTACAACCTTTCAAGACTAGAATTCGGGCATTTGAGATGCATTGTTTGTGAATAAAGGATGTATGAATAAGCTGCCATGAGTGAATAGGCTTTTAATGAAACGGGTGTTCTGATTGATGTCTTCGCGCTGTGAGCGGTCTGGAGTCTGAAGGCAGCGTGGGGAGGAGGGAGGATGGTATTGGTGATGATGCGGGTTCAGGTGATGCTGGTAGAATCTTGCTCTGGATTCATGCAGGATAAAGGTTTAGACGATTTGCTTGATCTACACTCTTAAAATCAATTACTAAAAATAACTTTTTTAGAGTAATTTTGTACTGATCTGGTAGTTCCTAGTGCGCTGACTGTGAAATTTGTTTTTTCAACTATCGAAATACATGTAGTAATTCTTAACCATTTTAATGTTTTTATTACTTTGTTAACTGGAACAACTAATCAATGGTTAGTTTCACCTTAGAGTAGGCTGGTTACTCTAAGGTTTCACTACTACATGTATTTTTACTAATTTCCGTTTCGCAGTTTCCACAGATTTCGCTGAATAGTCAGGCTGTTCACCAGTTGGTTTTTCAAATGGAAGCGCGATGACTCGGTTTCTGCTTCGAAAAGCAGCCAACAGCCGTAAAAACGAGATTTCTGCACAATTTTATACCTATTCATATTTCGTGGGTACATTCAGAGATCGTTCTTTCAAACAGAACCCTGGACAAACTAATGACTTTTCTCTCATGATATGGGAGTTCCTATTCATTGACATAACAATACGTTTTTCCCATACAACAATCCACACGATGTGATATAATGCATATTCCTCGTGGCTTAGTGACATTATCACTGTATTCAGCTCGATAACCCCACAAACAAAAAAGTTTTTGTCTTCCAAACAATATCGCCCGATGCAGCTAGTAAACCATTAGGGTCCGTTTGTTTTCCTTTTGCACCCCATTCTTTTCAGCAAGCCACTACAATGACCCAACGACAGAAAGATCCATATACTATGATATAAAATATGTTTCTAGCTTGTGTCTGTTTCCCAACTACAATAGCTACTGATGAGAGCATTGTATTGGCGGCTGTGTTATAGCTTTCACTTTTGTAACCGGGCTTTTCATTGTAAATGTTGTATTGATGGCTCGGCCGTGGAGGCTGCGTTGGGACTGCTGGTTTGGGTTGTTAAGACTGCCAGATCGGTTGCCAATCCTGTCATGGACTTCTTAATCGGTTGGCAAGGTTGTAATGGATTGCCGAATCTGGCAGATCAGCAGTTTTGGTTGTTATGGACTATCATACTGGTAATTGTTGCTATATCAGTTGACTTGGCTGTAATTGATGGTAGATCAGTCTAAACTGGCTGTAATTGATGGCCAGATCAGTAGACTGGCTATAATTGATGGCCAGATCAGTAGACTGGCTGCAATTGATGGTAGATCAGTACAAACTGGCAATTAATTGATGACCAGATCAGTAGACTGGCTGTAACTGATGGCCAGATCAGTAGACAGGGTGAAATTGATGGCCAGATCAGTAGACTGGCTGTAACCGATGGCCAGATCAGTAGACTGGCTGCAATTGTTGATTATATAAGTGAAGTTATTTTGGCCTGCTTGATGAAGATCAGTTGGCTGTTAATAATTGTTAGGCGGATCACCCAACTATAGCAGAGAAAATGAACTATATGTAATGATAGGGCTGCTATATCGGTTAAGTTATTTTAAAAAATGTTTCCGCATTTCAGTTTCATCTACTAAATCAGCTAAAAACAGAATATTGAATTTTTTTCGTAGTCATGTCTGCTATACTAGTCGACCATCAAGCTTCCATGGAGGCACACACCACATCTTTCTCGACGCAATATATTCACAGTCTGGGCGTATAACAAAAGCAGCCAGTTTTCCATTGTTCCTTTAACAATCTTGTACTTATTCGTATTAAGATGGCCGATCAATTCGCATTGTTACCTTCCTCGTCGATAAAGTATGAAAGGAGCGCTTCGTTCCAAACTCTTTACAGTAGAGTGCACATTGTGAGCTTGAATTGTTGCTTTTCAGACGTGATTATTAGCTCAGCAATTTCGCCAAGAGAGAAAGGCTTGGCTTTCATTGTGCGATGGCTCTGCTCTAAAATAGATGCTATTATAAAATGTATGAATTATCATAATTGTATTTCGCATTAGGCACGTTTGGCAATACACCAGAACTCGGAAAAAGTTCACGTCACGTCTATGTCACAGCAATTCAATACCCTAGTGACAGTCAGCGCTACATATCGGCGGTTGTAATTTTGCTGTTAACCTACGCTACCCTGTTCGCACCAAAATTTCCAATTGAGAATGCACTTTGCAGAATCTGACTCAGCGTGTGACCCAAAGTTTCTGCGAGTCCTTGGAAGGCGATGTTGATTTACTGAAAAATCATAGATGCCAAAAAGGTCATATCAACTTATCCGGTCGATGCTATCTTCGAAACAAACTTCTTTGGCATAACAGTGGAGGTTTGCATAGCGGTAGTCTGTGCGAAATTCGTCTGACGCACCCGTTGGTCTGTCACAGACCGGAAGTATCAAACATCAACAAGCTCTCGCTCATGCGCAGCGGCATCTCATTACCTAGCAACAAAAGGCTTTGTAAACATCCCGTCTCTGTTCGCCATCAGCTTTCCGTCAAAAACAATTACCCACACAATGGACATCTTTTTACATGGCTGTCATTCTAGCCAAATGATGTTTTCGTTACCTTCGGTTTATGTTGCGTATTTTATTCGCTTCCTGGCCGGAGTTGTCGGCTGCACAATAGAGACTTGCTTCCGCGAAAGCAACATTGGTAATTGGCTGACTTGCCTTGATTTAGGTTCGTGTTGAGGCAGCTTGCCGATTTCTGCTCAACGGCAAAGCTACCATAAAGGAATAAACATAACGGATTAACTCCTGGTTACGTTGATACCAAGATTGACTCGCTTATGTTTTTGATAAGATTGTGAATACCATATCATATACTATAGAGGTAGACAGACTTGTCTACCAGCTGGTGACTGTCAAAGTAGTATACATGCACCATAAGGAAAAACACATATTAAATCATTCACACTTGGTCATGCAATCATTTTAAACCATAATTAGTAATGTCGCGAAGTCGCGAGGCAGATAAACCTAATTGGCACCTAACCGCAGCGGCACTCTAAAAACAGCTCATCCCGCCTAGGAGGAGGAATGCTACCTGGATAATGACTGCGGCAGGCTTAAAGATGCCAACCAACATATACTTCTCAAACCAATCCATTATTATCACAAACCTCTGCCGCGCCGCACGCTATGAGCCAACGCCAATATTAGAACTGAAACCACCATTTACGCTTAACTTCTTTGTAATGGCAACCACACTTTCACAGACGGTCTTTTGCCAGCCTGTATCGCTCCTAATGAATTATAGAACTTCGCTGGTCGTCGATTTCTCGTCTTTTGTGACACAGGCTGGCTTTATCAGCGTCATTTGACGAGCTATGTGTGTCGGTGAAAGGCGCATTGTGCCCGCTCAAAGACCACCGTAATTGCGAGAAGTTATGAATTTCTGCAAATTTCAATAAACAGGGGAAATAGGCTTGCTTGTTGAATGTAAGACGTATGGGGGGACAAAGGGTGAAGGAGACTGACTTCTTGAGATGTGATGAGATATGGATGGAGGGTTAGGGTGCCGTTCTTAGAGGCAGGTTGCTTTGGGCAATTCATAATTGGGTATTTGGTTGAGAAGCAGGAAGGTGGTTCGTAAAATGGGATCTACCGTCGTCGCGTTTTGGCTATGATGCACTTACCAGTCAAGAGCTATCGACACATTGAGAGGTAACCCCATTTTAGACTCTTTTACAGTTCTTACCAACTTCTCCTCTGACCATGGCCGTTGAGGACGGTGACAGAATGGCGCCAGGTCTAATCTTGGTGTGTTAGAAAACTCCCTATGTCGATATGACCTCCCAATCGGGAAGTGTGATGACCACTCCCGATGCGGCAATAGTTCGTTCCTGCTTACGACCAACTTTAGGGATGCAACGAAGTTGCGATCGTTCGTTTTTTTGAGGCTACTGCTATGGTATAAGGTATGACGGGATATGTTTTGTAAGCAGCAGCCCTGCAGTTTGATATCTCATATGATGTACACACTGAAAAAAGATTATGATTAAAAAAATGGCTCAAAACTTCCAGTAACTTCTTTTCATAGTGAAGCGTGGCGTCCGCCAGTTTGTCTCCACGTGCCATCAAATACGATCCGTGGTTGAAAAAAGCAATTAAACCAAATCTTCATAATTGGATCTTCGTAACACTGAGATTTGATAATCTCAACTGATGCGTCATTGCCGTAAAATGAGTAAACATCATATTGCTTCGCGGGAAGGTGGCCTGTACATAAAGGTAGTGTTGTAGTAAACACACTCAGAAATAAAGGTTTAGGAGCTTTTGATCGAATTACTTTATGGGTTTTTCAGCGAACACAGATATGCACCTCGAAGAGGTTTTCTAGCAAAACGATAAACCTCTCGGTGAGGTTTGTCAGAATCTCAAAAGACCTTTCGGGTTACAAAAAAAATCTAAAGGTAGTGTTGCAGTAAACACACTCAGAAATAAAGGCTTTTTGAGCTTTTGATCGAATAAATTTAAGGGTTTTTCAGCCCACATAGATATGCACCCCGAAGAGGTTTTCTAGCAAAACGATAAACCTCGCGGTGAGGTTTGTCAGAATCTCAAAAGACCTTTCGGGTACAAAAAAATCTCCACGGGGCGAATATTTGTGTCAGCTGAAGAACCCCTCAAATGTTTTTCAAAAACTCAAAACCTTTATTTCTAAGAGTACAGGGCATTAAAACATGGTCGGGGCAACAAAACTCTCCTCGCATTGTTTGTTTTGATTTGAAACTGCTGATTTATACATAGATATTCAAATATTATAATACGCGATTTCTAGTATGATATAAATTACGGCCGGGAATATATGAAAAATATCGGGCTATTCAGCCATGGGATGGTTGCAGTTTTGTTCTAGGATGAATGCAACTGTTGCGATGACTGGTTGTTATCTCTGCATCCTGGGAACCATTGTACCCCAGACACATGGGGGAATTGTTCGCGACGGGCCGCATTGTTTGTATGATGTATGCCCCATGACATCGTTTCAATTTCATATACAATGTTATATGATGTTTTTTCCAATATCGTTGAGTTCGGTTGAGCCGTTTTACTGGAACGCCGACTATGGATGATAAACGCATGTTGTAGACTTCAAGGGCGTATGTTAATACCCAAATACGCCGAGTTACGATCTGGAAACCACTCCTTTCGTGAAACTTTCGTGAAAGAAACGTTTTTGAATCAGAGCGGAGCTCAATGGGCGGAGGTTGGTATAGGTGTAGTGGTGAAGCAAAAGGATGTATGCTTGAGTCACCAAATAACTGTTATGGTACGTCTTTCTAGTTCCGCTACATCACGTATCAACCGGGTTTTTGATTTGACCTACTTTTCAAGGCCACAGAGGTCAAAATCTAAAATCGCATTGGTAGAGCGAGTTTTGACATGTCACTATCAAAGTCCAAGTCTCCTTAAATTCATCATGTGAATGGCATCTCAATATGTTGACAAGAATTTCGATTGTGACTTACTTTTCGCGTCGTAAAGTAGGTCAGTGTCCTCGCTTTAAGTCATCTCTCCAGAACCATTCATTGTCTAACAACCAAATTGACCAGGTTTATCATTGTCCAAGAAACATTTTGACCTTCCGTGGCCAAAGGGGTAAAAAATGCATCTAAAGGTTCATTTGACCTACTTTTCAGGTATAAGGACATAAAGGTGAGCACATCGCTCCTGCTGGCCATTTTATCATAACAATCATTTGAGCAAGTGCTGAAGGCTTTTGGGTGACTGTGCCTATGTTGTATTTGTACTGTTATATTTGAAATCTTCCTTCCTACCTATTTTCTAATTGCAGGTTCTCGCATTCATTGCATACTTATAATGTCGTATCTTCTCCATCAAACGCTTCTCGTACCGATATAACAGACAAAAGATTTTGTAAGGAAACATTCCTGTATCCCAAATGAAAACAGTGCATTATATCACAGCCTTCTATTCGTTAAATAAATAATGCCCTGACATTTCAAAATTGTTAACGTAAGAAAATGCGTATATCAAGATATGATATGTAACACTTGGAAACTGACTATAGCAAATTAAAGGGTGAGATATGAAGGAAAATCAAGTAGGCTGACGGTTTCGTAAGCGACTGTAACTCCGTAGCCCTTTTAGAAAAATACCCAGTCGCTCTCCAACCAATTCTATTCATAAGGAATTGAACACTGGCGTATTATAAAATGTCTTCATTTCACTCGACGCAATCTCTCTACATTGCGGAGATGTCTTGAATAGCTCTGTTCTCACTTATAGATATGGCAGATAGATATTGTTCTCAAGTCAAAGGGTCCATTGTGTCGAGTTCGACTATTTTAAACTGTGAGCTTTAAGTTATCAATAAGGCTTTATTGTGATGGTTGTGTGACAATGGTACTGTATCATGTGACGGTTGGCAACCATCTGGGGTTGTATGCTTGCGATGATTCTGACGACGTCGCTTGTCGTGGTGTTGTTGGGTTATCGATGTGTTTGGACAGCCGTGTGCGGCCCACTGCTTCATAGAAATGCTGTAACAGTAGAGGAGATGACATAACGGCTGTGCGTCAATCGTGAGGACCATCAAAGCTCCTGCGCCAGTGAGACTTGGAGGAAAAAGCGAGATGTTACAATCGCGGTGTTCGGACGGTCGTGGTCGGAGGGCTCCGTAGAGGACGCGAGGATGTTATTGTGACTGACACTGGTAGCGTAAATGCCAATCCAGAGAAAGGTGTAGCCATGAGAAGTGACAAGTAGCTGTCAGGTTGAGGCAGAGGCGGCTGGAGATAGAGGTGCTGACACGGGCACGGCAGTTTCATGAGGTGCGGCAGAGTCCGAGGCAGTGGCAGAGGGGCGACAGAGATGACATATCGAGGCAGGGGCAAAGGGTGCGGCATAGGCAGAGGCGCCGCAGAGGTAGAGAAACGGCAGAGACAGAGGCAGAAACACTGGGAGTAGTAGTTGTGTGCAACTATCGCAGCCGCCTGATTAGCTGTGCAATAGTCGAGTTGCCGGACCAACTCGCTCCCTGTGATGTATCTCAAGCCTGCAGTGCAGCGGAAGGATCTTAGGAGTGACCAAAAGAAACGGCCCTGGATCAACTTCTTCTTACGAGAGGAAAATGGAGTTTGCGATGTCGCTGCCTATCTTCAGATCTGGAACAGATATTCCCTCCCGGGTATCATCTTGTTACCAATGATGTTGTTGGATTACATTGTGTATCGATGTCTTGGCAGTCCAGTCGTCAGCTTGGTGCAGGTGAGCATGATTGGGTGCTGAGTGGCGATTGGGGAACTGCAGTTGAAGGTTCATTGACCTTCAAACCTTCAAACCGAAAGGTGATTTTCCAGCTGCATCAACCGCAAGCTATTGTCATTAGGATGTAAAAGTTTACCAAACGATAGTAACAAATCATTCTGAACAAGGGGATTGCCATGATGACACATGTCTTGTTGCCATAAAGGCACATGTCCTATGTTTTTCGACCTTGACGCTCGACCTTCGGGCCAAGAGAACCGAGAGTTGCATGCCACTGGAACTGTAACCAAGCAAGAAAGGTGACCAGCCGCGGTGGTTTTCTGACATGTGTTGGTTTCAATTGTTGACACTGATTTCTGCGAAAGAAGATTTCCTCACAAAATACCTCTGCAGAGCACACGAAAAGATAGACTGATGAATAAGTGTGACCTTGCGACAAAGAGCATGCATCCCGTGGCCAGCCCAAGAAAGGATTGTCCATATTGTTCACTTGTGAAGCTGGACCATTGGTGCTACCTTCAATGACATGGCCAACTAAACGGCTGGTGGCGATTCAGTGGCACGTGGCTGTGACACGCCCAGTGCAACTTGTTTTGTTATGGTTTTGTGTTCGGAGTTCGCTATGGATGAGATTTGTTGAGACATCGAGAAGGAATGATTAAAGGAAGCGCGGGGCAGATCATCAGACTGGGAGAAGGCCGTCAATCTGGTCGGTCAGGGTAGCTTGCGTCGTTGAAGTTGTTCGACGGAGTTAGATGGATTCTGGGAGAGGATGCGAGTGCAGTCTCAGCACGTGCTCGCTGTCTGTGTGTTCCACTTACGTTCGCTCAAACCCTGGATACGGAGACATCGAAATGCTAAGGTGACTGACGGTATATGAGTTCATTGGCCGTGGCTTCAGGTTTGAGGTGGAATGAGTTTGACATGGAGTAAGGCGAATATCGATTGTTCGTGTCGTTGGTTTAGTCTGCGAGTCGGTGCCACTGGGGAGGCTGTCAAGGGTGCTCGCTGGCCATGGATAAAACTTCGCACAACTTGCAGAAATTACCTAGCATTTTGACGAAAGTTAGGATTATCATCTCTCTCGTTTGGATTATATCTGTCACTGAATGACGAGTTTAAATTCCTTTCCAAACTAAAAGACGAATTGGATGGAGTATCAAGGCAGTGGATAGCAATGTTGGTTTCACCACTGGTAAGACTTCAAAGGTAAGAGGCACACTTTTTCAAAACATGCACTTGCGTAACTTTTCGCTATGGATTTGGCCTAGAGACGAAATAAATAAAGGAAACTTCCTTGCTTTGGTTTCAGGAAGATATACATGTAACTGGCGTTGCAAGTGTTTTGAAAATGCAGCGAAGATGCGGTCCGGTGCAGTCTCAACCACTGGCAGTATCGGTAAGATTCCTTTGGGACACCTCAAAGTGCGAAGACCTGATGTGTTCCGTGTAGCTTCCACTGATTTTGTATTCTTGTACAGGCAAACCCTTGCATGGTAGACTAATCAAATGAAGACGACCAACATATTTGACCCCTTCTTCACATCACGACGAGTACCCTTGAAGCTCCATTCTAAATCACTCTATTCACTGGTGCGCTTATTGAGGGACATCCATAATTAAAATAGAGCCACGCGTCGGGGTTGCTGGCCCTCAAAAGGGTACCGTTTAGACTGGATTGAGGACAATCTGTAACTGGGGAACGTAAGTTTGCCTGACTGTGTGGTATTGAATCTTTACAATCTTTCAGTAATATCATATCGTCAAATCTGTTATTGCAATGCTTAGTTGACGATGATTGAAAACGGGTTCAGATGCTAACCTTGGCAATGGAAACCAACTTGCCATATTGTCCATTGCATGGACAATATGGCATTTTCTTTTCGTGCAATGGGAAGAACGTGCTATTGACCCATGTTAGCCAGGATGCTGCCATGACTGTCGAAGATACACCCCGAACGCAGTGGAACGGCCTAGTCCCTAACCCTAACATGAGGGAGTGTGAATATGGTGACGAAATAGACTGCCCTGGGGGGTCTAGTCAAAGATGACGGCAACTGCTTATTCAAAAGTTAACAGATCTCTTTTCGGAACCATTGTTTGAAGGAGCCGACATCATTGGCATATATATCAACGGTTCATTTAGCAGTTACTTTTTCGCGGGAAACGCTTACGCATACCGATGGTTGCTAACGTAATGTTGTCCTTCTATACGTAATCACCATCTAGCAAAGGGCCTGAGCGTTATCCCAGGCGCGGCATCCGTCCACACTAATCTTGACCGGCAAAATGAGGAGTGGCGAATGGCAAATGGAGGGTGTTTCAGTGTGATGCCTTAGGCCGTTAAGTTGCTCCTACTAGTTTATGGTATTTTTATGTAACTGTGTCAACAAACGGTGCTCATTGTAAACACCCTATTAAAAACACTGCGAAAGATCACTGAATTGAAATTCGCCATTCTCCACTCGCCATTTGTCACGCGCCACTCGCCGGTCATGTTTTGACTCAACTCATCCTTTGGTAGCATTGAGAGCATAAGAAGCGACAGATGCGAGTGTCTCATCAACCCTCGAGCAAGATGCGCTAGCATTGAAAGATCATGAAAGGATGGAGTTAAACTATTGTGTTGATTGTCTCACAGCTAGACCCAGATTACAATCAATTCGATATTGACATGGAATTCTGATAATTCCATCGAGGGACATAGTTTCTTATTAAGTAATAGCAAATTAGTTTCGGCTGTTGGTTGACTTGTCGTCCTCTTCCGAGCTAACAGGGCCTTCCATCACGTGTGTTTACCCTTGCCAGTGTAGGCCGGTCGACCAGCCTGGAAGGTGTTTCGTGGGGGTCGGTGTAATCAAGATTTGGTCTCACGACCCTTTGATAAGACTGTAGAACAATGGGAACGGGCTTTGCTTACAGACAACAGACCATGTATTGGGCTAGGCTAGGCCTGAAGCTTTTAACTGCGAGGTCATGGGCAAAAGAAGGTAATGTCTGACCGCATTCTTGACCACTTGGGGAGCACACCGATCCCTCTCTTCCAATCACGGGGCGCGGGTAGACAGTCAGGATCCCAGGACTGCGATCGCGAGATTTCGGCGAGTTGGCAAGTTTCGTTCGCCCTTCGGCGTATGCACTTTCGCAAGACGTACATGAAACCAAACGTCCAGCAGGGCTCATCTTGCATGCTCAGCAACCCGCTTTCCTTGCCAATAGTAGGCTCACCATTTCCCTGATAACACAACGCTAACTTTTTTCTCTCTTGCGTCTGTACAATAAATATGTTTTTTCTAATAGCATCTCGGAATACAACTCCTTTCTCTGGTCACAATGAACGTAATTTTACCCCGGCACTCTCCCACATACTGCCTTTATGATACTCACAATAGACACGGTCACTTCTGCTTTATTTCCCCGAACTCATCTTTCATGTTAGCTGGATGTAAAAAGTTCTAGGACTCGAGTAATTTGCTAAAATCTCGGCGCCCGCAAATTACGATTCGCCACCAAACCGGCACATCCTTACTGCACGTGCCGGTGACTAGGCTGCTGTGTGTTGTCCTTGTTTTTACATGCAGCCGCCTCCCGGCTGTGGTTTACAGACAAAAATGAAAGTTTTACACGAGGGGTTGTCTCATTGATGTTTTCCCATTGTCATGTTACCACAGAATTATCGATGTGGTCCTTAGCAGTACATGTAAGTGTATTACGGGATCACGTGCTGTAGCCGCGGCGGTTGTCGATTCTTAGAAAGACTGAAGTTCTGCCTTTTCCACTTCTTCTCAAAGCTATTTTGCAAGGCCTGTGTCTGAGAGTCGATGCTGCAGTCTTAAATGCCCCCACCCCCCCCCCCCCCCATTGGAAAATGTGTCCGTCACTAGAGTATAGCGACGGGGAAGGTATGGTTCTATTGAGACTCAACCTTTGAGATTGCAATAGCTTTATAGAATCATTTTGTCCCCGAATACTTTTGCATGACGTTTAAAACTATCTGTTTTGACACTTTAGCTCACTATTGACGACTTTTCAGGTCGTCTGAAAACGTAAGAAGCGTGATATTTTTTGTGAGGCTTGGCCATGGCACCCGAATACATTCATTGCCCATGCAATTTTAGGGCAGTTAATGTCCAAGTGACCTGGTCCGGTTATATTATTCTCAAGACGAAGGGGTCAAGAATGTACCACAAAACGCGCTGAGATGGAACCAGAATAAAATCAATAGCCGTCATTTGATCAAGACAAGTGCAGTAAAATTAGATCTCAGGTGCTCTTGAGTTAAATCGAACCAACAGATCGTCGCATGTCAGTCCGACCTGTCTCGTTAATTAGGAAAGTTAATTAGAAGGTCGTATTACAGGATATGCAAATTATTCTTTCAATTATAAGATGAATATTAGCCGATGAGGCCATTAAACAGTTTGTGCAGTGATATTATCTACTAATCATTGTGGTTGGTGTCTGGTATAGAGGTATTTTCTAAGCTGGAGGAAAATTGATGGCATACAATTGAAAGGAAACATCTTTTATCCTATTGCAAAACAATTCAAGTTTTTAATTTCAAGCTCCAGCCAAAATGGTCGTGTTTATGGTCAACCATTAGCAAGCACTCATAAACCGCCTCTCAAGCTGAGCATTGGATTCATTGGGGCAGGATATCCGAGTATAGTACTCCTGACCAGTACAAAACAAGTATTAAGTCTGTTAGCACCCGCGACACGCATCTACTGCAGTCGCACGCATCAGCTGACCGCCAGTCACACGGGCTTCTTGTTATTCTTGATGTAACTTTCAATAATTGCTGTCCAGTTCGAAAGAAAGAAGCCACAATACGATGATGGAGTTTCTGACAAAGTTATATCACAATGTGTTGGTCTTTTTCTTCCTTTATTTTGTCATTGTCACTGGATGGGTTTACAACTGAAGTCAAGAGTAGAAATACAATGGTAAGGGATGACACATAGATACTGACTGCATTGCTTTTGTTTTACCAATAGCTTCCCGCGTCAATGGCTTATTGTTAGATGAAAGACAGGCTGTCAAGTCCGATATATGGCGATACTTTGGCGCAATGGTGAGAGAATGAAGGCTAACAAATAGTCTGAATACCAATATGAAAACCAGCATATTTTTAATGGTTCTTTTGAGAGAAAGTCGAATAGACCACAATGTGAGTAAGCCTCCGCCGGCTTCATATAGCCTGTTATGCCGTTCATTATGTGGTTTATGCAGCTAGAAAGAATACATCTTTGTAATAAACTGGATGCTTTGGGTCCTATTGAAGAAGACTCACCCGACGTAATGGTTATTCTGTAAAGTGCTACTGTTGTTGAAGATTTGAATACTGCCAATGAATGACATTATCAGGCGCCAGAGGCTGGGCTATATGAATTGAAAATGAAAAGGGAATTGATGAATAGGTTGTGTTTGAAGTAAGAGCTTGGCTAAAACAGTGCACGTTCGTTTGGCTATCGGGTACGTGACTTCTGGAGTCGGTAATTGACTGCTTTGTAACCACAACAAAGAAGCATGAAAGAAGCTCCGATGTTGCGAGGGTATTGGAGGGATGACGTCATTATTGGTTGGGGGATATCTCAGTGTTGTTGACCTAATATAATATGAAGAATGTCGCAAATTAATAAGCCGTTGATTGATCCATGCAGCACATTCAGCCAATCAGAATGACGGACATTAAGTCGGGCATCACGTGATTTTTGGCTCAACCAATAGTTTTACGATGCATTCAGTCGCGCCGCCTATTGATAAACAACACTCCCTGAGCTGTACGTACACTGTGAAATCGACAAGAGCAACTGCATTCTTTCACTCTCCGGGCAGAAGTAGAGCTTTCGATTTTGTTGCCTTCCCAGAAAATGCCAAATACTTCCGACGGCCTTCCGGAAAGTCCCGAACGGTTCCGAGATAACGGCGAAAATGACGTCAAATGGTATATTTGTGCTTTGATGGATTAATGGTTGGTTGATTTGCCACTTCAAAATAAGTGCTGCCAACTTTAAGTCGCAACTACTCCTGACGGAGTTTGCAGCTATAAAAAAGAGTGTTACATCGTCCTATTGTATTGTGTTTGATATTGTTCCATTGTCCCGCGACTGAATACCCTACATCTAGATTTCCATGGCTATAGAAAGCGACAATCTGTTAGGCGATGATATTACCACAACTTGAGTACAGATTCTGAAGAACAATCGCCTCATTACACCAGTAACACTACCCAGACTCTGACAAATTCTATAGCCCGAAAAGGAAAGTATAGAAACTTGCCATAGAATATGGCGATTATGTTGGCACACGTGGACACAATGCTTTCTGTATCTCGATAGTTTGAGGGTTGATACGAGACGTTTGCTTTAGAAAACGCACAAATACTTGGTTGAATAGCGTCTATTGAATGTTAGGTTAGCTCTGGCTAGTATCCGTCCTAGCGACGTAGCCGGCATTGTTCGCGGATATGGTGAAGAGAGTTTTCTGATATTGGTGATGAGGGTATATTTCAATAGGCATATTGTATCGAAATGATATAAGAACGGTACTATCTACTTCAGCAGCGGATGGTTATAAACGCCATTGTGAGTGTGCCAGCCTCGGCAATCGGTTCTGCAGTCTCATGGCCTACGTTACATTCTCTTTTATATACCGAGGCGTCATCGTCGATCGAGGTTTTGCCGGGAAGAACTGCCTCGGTCGAGTTGCTTCAGCCTTTCATAAGAAATCCGTTGTTTTTCCATCTTGGCATCTGATGCGTTAGCGAGTTACCGGCTCCGTCAAGGTTTAAGGCTTTGACATCGTGCAGGAAACAATGCAGTGGCAGTGAGTTTTCGTTAAGTCCCTGAAACGCCGGCCAACGCGTGCGCTTATACACTGTGTCCGACAGCGGGAGAGGCGTTCGCATTAGAGCTTCAGGGGAAGCTTTGCGTTCCTCAGATTCAGATTTTGTTTCACTCCTTTGTCTTTACAAATTTGACACTTTCATAAATACGTGTAGGCCTATATACCAAGTTCCTATTTAATTTCCATTTCATTTCAATCTCCCTTCTTCATTTCGTGTTTTACCGACTCCCCTTCCACAGCGCTCACTGAAAGAAAAGCCAATTGAAATATCTGTATGAATGGGTAAATTGGCTGCAAAACTTCCTATGAATGAACGCAGTACTTGACGAGGCGTCTTGATCATGTTATGAAAACATAATTTACGCAAAACAATAACCGAGTGACATGTCAATATCGCCTTGGTAATATCCTGACAGCCTCTTCAGCGGTTGTCAATTCGTAACAACTAGGATGGGACTTCAGTCCTATTGAGGGCACTTTGAAGATTCTTCTCTTTGTCTTCGATGTGAAATGTTAACAACTTGGGGTAGAAACGATGTGGTACATCTTATTGGATGTCACAGAAACTACGACAAGAAAAAACGCTATACCAGCCTTATGCATCGGTCAATGCGAATCCTGTACCCCCCCCGTTGTCACCACCAATTAAGTGTCCAAATAGCGCCGGGTTCTGAGCGAACAGGTTTTTTAGCCTAGTCCAGGTAACTTGACCCTCAAGCTACGTAGCGGACCGAATTGAGTGTAATTTCTGCCCTTCGACCAGAAAAAAATCGAACACCTGATGACTTCTTCGTAGTCTTAACCACCCCGCAGAATCAAAATTCTGAACTCCAGGCGTTATTTGCCAAATCCAGATTCCGAGTCATCTCGTATTCTTGAATCCCGAGTCCCTCGATCGGTTGTACAGGAAGGAAAACAGCGCTCCCTTCCTTCAAAGACGCGATAAAGTTCTATTTCAACTTGTGCAGGAATACCAGATGACTCGGAACCTCGACTTGGCACGAAATGCCGTGCCCGGAATTCAGGATTCTGATTCTCCAGGCTGCTACTCATGATCAGTGAGAGTATCTGCCCCACACTTTAGGGTTCATGAAATTATTGGCAACCACTTCCGACGAAAAGAACACTATTGCTCTTCGTTGCTACAAGCGCGATATTGATCGAGTGACCTTGTACATTTGTTCAATTTCTCATAATCAGCAGGAATATTTTAGTAATTTTGAATGCAATAGCCGTTCATTTAGTCGTACGAACCCATCAAGTGGAAGGGCTTCTCTAGATTTTAAGTCCATTTTGCGTTCAGGTGGTTTGTGTAAGTGAGAAGGTGGGGATTGGAAAGATGATCTCAACATCCTGATTTACCGTCAGGTGTCACAAAGTACATGAAATGAAAAAGATACAATGTTCAGGACTATGATTTATAACAGTTTATTGATTTTTAAACATTTTTGAATTTACATAAATATAAAAACAAGTTTATAGGTACATTGTGTCTTGTTTAAGGAATTAATACCGCACGAAATAATCAGTGGGTTGGTCCCGCTTTCGTCAAGGTATGATGCAGTCTGGTGTCCGGAACTACGGCGCCATCCGGAACTCCGGCGCTAGGTCACCAGTGAAGATGGGGATTCCCTAGTCCGATTGACGGCGGCCGCGGTGTTCACGAATCTTTCAGGCCTCATGACACTACTTTTATTTGGACAATACCAATTATCGAGGGATTATTGTCTCATGTAAGTAGATAATGAACGTTTGTGATGGTTATTTCCGTGTTTAATACGCACTTGGCGCGTAATTATCGATGGAATAAGAGTCTTTCAACTAATGGATCAAGAAATTTTGCCCTACGGACATTCTGTATGCTACAATACACTACCATACACATGATGCACTACGATACATTGTCATTATTACAGGCCTTCGCCTTTTCATTTTTCCATCGTCATTTGCCTCTTTCGGGTCCTCAAGTGTTCCTCTAACTTCACAGATACCATTTAAAAGGGAAAGATTGCGTCTGCAAATTCAAAATTTCATACCTACCAGCCCAAAACGAGGCTTAACGTTTTTTTCCATTAATGCATAATGATTACCAAAACTCTAACAATAACATTCATGCATTGTATACACCAGTATCGACTGACGATATTTTTGCGTGCTTACGCAGGTGGGGGGGGGGGGGGGGGGGTTCTGGGTTCTAGCGTACACATGCATACAAGGGGAAAGCACTGAAAAAATTGGGAAATTGGGCGGACAAAAAGTTTTTATAACACTTGCGTAAAAGTTGTTCTTTTCCAGTTTAATTAACGGTGATTCATCGTATCATGTTTAACAGGAAGAATCCAATAAGGTTTTCTGATAACAATGTTTGAAGCACTTGTCTATTTTGTTTACAATAACCAATTAATTATCTTTCAAATTAAGTATTTCTCTTATTTCTTACAGGACGGATCTGAATAGACTCTTAGAAATAACTTTTTTGGGCTTAGGAAAAACCTCACAGGGTTTTTCGGCGAACACAAATATACACCCCTTCGAGGTTTTTCAGAATCGATGTAATTTTTTCCCGGTGTTAGGGGATGATAATGAATTAAAGGCAGGCTACAGACGGGGACAAGGAGAACAGATTAAGTTGGACGTGGTCGCCGACGAGGTGACCTAGTCTACTATCTCCCCTTACATCAAAATTATTCACGTTTATACGAGGAACGTTTTTTTCAATAAGTCAAACCAAAACTCAATCGTTTTTGGTCAAACCAGTGTAGGTTTCTCGTACTGTGCGACCTATTGGACGGCTCCGTAGCACCCGGCTATAGTCCCCCCTTTCAGGACCCTGTCAGTAGGACTGGCCATGGGTATCACCAGGCAGACTCAGTGGCCTAATAATAACTGCCAATTGGAACCCTAAACGACGGTTTTATTAGTGATATTTCATTCCAAAGCCTACACAAACGTTAAATCCGACAATACGATACAATGTGCATAGGTTTCAAAAGACACATGATAAAATACCACATCTCTTGATAGTAAATGGAAATCCATTGCCTAAAAGGTGTCGACTTTCTACAGAAGGGAAGCACCAAATATAGTTTCCATTATGAAACGCACAATAAGTTGCATTTCAGTGAATGGTCGCAAAAAACTGATTGTAAAGGAAAGAGTATACGGAGGGGCAGAGGTACCAGGAGCCTGCAGGAAATCAACAAGAAATGAATGACAAAAATGAAGCCAAAATCTTCGACATTGTACTAAGAAAGGAATGACGATACTACCAGGCGATCCAAACATTAAGATATCAAACTTTTGGTGGTGTTAGATTCTGTCTCGTAAGTGCAACTTTGACATGATTTTGCTGCGTTCCTAATACAATATGATGTCGAGTGATGAGCGGTCCATTGTGTTAGCTTGGTCGGATTGAATAGCTATAGGTCCAGGATAGGCAGCGTGTAGGTGGCAGGTTCTTGATCATTGTCTCCAACATTGTCCAATACGCTACTCGCATACAACAACAATTGAAGGACGTTTTTCCTAGATGTAGTGACTACGTCATTTTGTTGTAAATCTGCTGTAGCCGATTGTCCGGACGTACAATAGTAGTCTTTCATTATCTCGTCCTGAATAGACTATTACACCATGTACAATCATACAGCGTTCAGCAAATCAGCAACGATCCGTCTTAGGTGATACGGCAGCGTGAAAATCATCTTGAGTCCCAAGGTTTTGAGATAGCTAAGTCACTCAGAATACCTCCTTGTTCAGACGTAAAGGCAAGAGGGTCAGGTAATTTGTTTTTGAATTCGTGTGTTGTGAAACAAGAAAGCTTTTCTTCTCGTTTGTTGTAAAAGAAGCAGTTTAGAGCATTTATGGGTGTGGCCGCTGACAGCAGTGGCGCTGGTCCTGGGGCAGATTAAGGCTCAATGTTGATATCGCCCATCTATGGCGTAACAAAACCAATGTTCTCATTCGGGAAAGCTTTTCATGTGTGTTTTCATCAGAACAAATTACAAAATCGTGTAAATCTTCCAATATATAACGATAATACCATTCAATATTCACGGAATAATCCAGTACATGACGTCTCGCTCGAATCCAATGATACCAAGAAGAAAAGCTCCCAACATTAAATTCCTCGCAAATGTTCGCGTATTATACTCGTACTGAATACCTCTTGCAAATCGAATGAGGTCGGTCAATAGGACCCATTCTCCGGGCTGCTTTTCATTTCGATTGCCTCGTCGTATATCACAGCTACTATTCAGATATCTCTAACGTATCTATAGGCCTTCACATAGGGAAATGATGCATGCGCGTATAATGCATTCATTGCAAGGATAATGCATTCATTGCACACATAATGCATTCAGACGTGCATCACTTCTACAAGGGACTGAATGACTTGAATGAGTTAAACAGCAAAATATCTCAGTCGATATGAAGTTATTGAAAACTATAATGGTTTCGCACACAACACGATATCATAAAGTAAAAATGATCTGCACAATTGGTATTTTCCAGTTGTGTTTATATGTTTCTAGGATATGCAATTTCTGTGCATTTCGTCTGTGTGATTCAAAGATAAGTGCTAAAAGAGGATGTAAATTCATCATAGGAATACTGGTATGCAGGTTACCAAATGAATGTGGATTACATAACAGCCATGGAATTAATGAAAACCAGGACTAAGGACCCCAGAACGAGGTAGGTGACCCTATAAGTTCTCGACGGTGAACTTGTGCTTCTTGGCTAACAGGATGGCGTGACTGTCGCGTTGTGACATCATGGTGGACCCGACAATAGTTCCTGCCGCACGGACTTTTTAAAGGCCGTGGCTTAGGTAAGGATTTAGTTATGCGAAACAAAGTTTCATATTGGTGTGTCTCCCATAACCAAAACGTCATACTGCACACATCAATTTGTGAAAGCCTTAGGAAACACTGTCTTTACATTTTGTGTGTCACCTCAAACGACATACACGATATTCAGAAATTTTTCGCGGAACGCATTCCCGAACAAATATTAGGGGCGCGAACATTTTAAGTTTACCGACTAGCCCTATTAACCCTCAAGAGACAGGACATGTATATAGCTTTAAACTCGTATCAAGAAATCGACGAATGCTAACTTCGCTATATAGCAATTAGAGATGCAATCAGAGAGAGCTGTTTTATAAGATTTGTAGAGAACAAAAGGACTGGATGATGTGCAAGACGAGGTAAAGGCGAACGGCTAGCTTTGAACCATTGTGTCCCATTGAAATTGGACAGCAAAAGGCACACGCTTATAAATAATACTCTATTCTTTCACTTTCTCATTAACGATGCTTAGATGACTCTTTGGTGGATGGAGTTTTCTTAGGATACACGCCAGTCTTTTCTATGGTTCTTTAGCTTCTTTGAATATCTCTGCTGGCTCTCGATCTGAGCAACTAACGAGCGATGGAGATTCGTGTTGATGATAGATGCATAATTATGATGATGTGATGTTGAAAGAGGGTTCTTTTGAATGATTTTCATCCGTCCATTCTATGTATGAATGTCATGTGAATTCTAGTTACACAACTGACTTTGAAATATGACACCCTCCTTGATTTTAAAATGTCAGCAACAACTGACTTCGAGTTTTGACACTTGAAGCTATTTCTAGTTACACAACTGACCTTCAGTTGTGACATCTCGCTTGATTTTAATGTCAGTAACAACTGATTCCGAATGTTGACACTTCATTTGAATCTATTTCTAGTTACACAACTAACTTCGAATTATGACAAATCACTTGATTTTTATAGTGTCAGTAACTGAACAACTGACTTCGAGTTTTGACACTTGAAGCTATTTCTTAGTGTTACACAACTGACTTTCAGTTGTGACAACTCGCTTGATTTTAATGTCAGTAACAACTGATTCCGAATGTTGACACTTCATTTGAATCTATTTCTAGTTACACAACTAACTTCGAATTATGACAAATCACTTGATTTTTATAGTGTCAGTAACTGAACAACTGATTTCGAATTTTGACACTTTATTTGAATATATTGTCTATTGTCAGTAACGCTATATGACTTCGAATTCTGACCATTCCTTTGAATTGAATATCAGTAATTAATGCGGTTGTTACATATTTTGAATTGTTTATTCGTAGGCTGACATTTGTACCGAGCCCGTTCTAAACAGCATACGACATAGTATTTGTTGCAGATGACGAGATCTCCATCTGCCGATCAGCTATCAAACTGAACTCTCAACCGCATTAGCGCCAATCTCCGTCATCGCACAATCGCCATCTGCGAATAGTAGAAGACACCGCGCAGCCTGACCCGTTCGCGAATCATACAACCGTGCCATCTGCTAAGAGCGAATGACACGATTCGCTCTTCGTGATATTTTGCGGGGTAACATTCAGTTCTTTGCATTCTCGCCAGGATTGTTCCGAGGATGGGGAATGTAGCTTGTAAAGCAGTCGCGCATATTGTTGGTCTCTGTCTTGTTGATACGTTGAACGAATCTGCAGTAGGCCTATTTCATTTTGTATCTTTGTCGTGACTGTTACGTTGAACGAATCTGTAGTAGGCCTTTTTCATTCTATATCTTGGCTGATATTAAACGAATCTGCAGTAGGCCTATTTCATTTTGTATCTTTGTCTTGACTGATATTTTGAACGAATCTGTAGTAGGCCTATTTCATTCTGTATCTTGGCTGATATTAAACGAATCTGCAGTAGGCCTTTTTCATTCTGTATCTTTGTCGTGGTTGACACTATGAACGAATCTGTAGCAGGCCTTTTTCATTCTGTATCTTTGTCGTTGTTGACACTATGAACGAATCTGTAGAAGATCTTTTCATTCTGTATCTTTGTCGTTGTTGACACTATGAACGAATCTGTAGAAGATCTTTTCATTCTGTATCTTTGTCGTTGTTGACACTATGAACGAAAATGTAGAAGATCTTTTCATTCTGTATCTTTGTCGTTGTTGATACTATGAACGAATCTGTAGAAGACCTTTTTCATTCTGTATCTTTGTCGTGACTGATACTTTGAAAGAATCTGCGGTAGGCCTATTTCATTCTGTTTCTTTGTCTTGGTTCATACTTTGAACGAATCTGTAGCAGGCCAATTTCATTCTGTATGCTTTGGACGAATCTATATTCGGCTTATATTCAATTCTGTAGCTTTTCCCTGGCTGATACTTTGAATGAATATATAGTAGACCGAGAGAGCTGCTCTTTGTGTTGATTCCTTCCTGATCGCTGGTTGTTGAATATATGATCATCTCGTGCTAATGATAATCGATAGAAAAGTCCCACAATAGCTTAGTTCAAGCGATATTTTATGGGCGGCGCCACGTATATTGATCCAGACTGGTTACAAGCTTCTCAATTTGTTTGACTAGCTATCGTTTGTAGAATTTTAGTGTTTAATAGAGGTAGTCAAAGATAGTATCAATAGTCCAGGATAGATCGACCCAATGTTTTTTTGGACTTGGTGCGGGCTTTTGGTTGCCCTTGCATAGAATCAAGATAATATGGCACCTCCATTTTACGTCTCATTTGAATGCAAATAATTTTATTCCCTTGGAAGGCACACAAATTCATCCAGAAACACAATCGTGCGATCTTCTCTGGATCGAACCCGTGCCCTCTTGCCTGCTGGCCATCTGTGGAGAAAACTAGGCCATGAGACTGTTCATGGGGAAACGCAGAACGTGTACGATTTGCAAAAAGTATCTTTTATGACCTTCCTTATCCTCGCCAGTTAAGTAGTCTACTTCGTTCAAAACCAATTACTTAATTCTTCATATTGTGCTCTTCACTTCCTCAGTGCGCAAGGGAATGTAAATGATTCCCTCACCGTTCTCCAGCAAGGGTCGTGGGACCTTGTCCCTTGCCAGGGGCCTTGTCATGAAACATTAACCGTGACCGGTCACTCAGCATGGACCATGCCCGCAATTAAGAGGTCCTCTCGCGGGCTATACAGTCATATCGGCGAGTGGTGGGAGGTATGAGTCCGAGGGTTAGATATCTTATTAAAGTTGGTCAAGTGGAAGGGACTTGTAATGAGAATGCAACGAGTAACAGCGTGATTCTAAACGGCTTCTCGTTCTCACGTTGAAGCAACTTCAGGTTTTTTTTTGTTGACAATTTTATTGGGAGGGCAAGAACTTAACCGGCAATGCTAACGCTGATGATAGAATGTCACTATGTGAAAAGTATGCTACATACATGTAACAAAATGATTTCAAATCAGTCCTCGCCCTTAAGTTTGTATATCCTACTTTTGGTGATGGCAATAGAGAGCGCGCGTCAGAATTCTTACGGCAAGATCAACCTTCGTTCTTTGAATACATGAGGAGTGGTCAATTTTTTTCGTCACTGTCAAGGCAAACTAAACACGTTCAAGTGCTTTGCACTTTGGCTGCATCACTTCCATAAAATCGCGAACACAGCATAGGTAATACAGGTATGATAATCTTCTCAGTTTGGCCGTTACTCAATGATGAGAACATATTTCACTATCTTTCTTTCTTTCAAGGTGGATTCAAAAGAAGCTATTCTTTCATGGCCTTGCATGATACCACACAATAGCAGATTACCTGGTCGTTCATTCGTTTACAGCATCACCTCTCCAAGGAGCGCTGTCGTCTGCTCAGAGTGACAGGACGCAGACGTTCTGACGCACCTTGCGGGTGAATGTATCATTCCTTGACTTCTTAACAGGATTTAAACAAACTGGTGTCCAATTGCGGCATCAATCTATCTCCAATAACAGCGTAGTTGACATGGGGCATCGGGTGATCGTAGCTCCCAGGTTAATGCCACGGTCTCGGAGGAATCGGTGCGAGGTCAGCCACCCGATCTCTCCAGACGATATCAGCGTCTGGGGGTGACTCTGACACACACTCGATCCCAAACTGTATCCCCAAACTCAAACTTCTTCCGCCTCCCGGCGCAGGAGAGGCGATATTTCCGCCTCCGAATCTAGGAGAACTCCTGGAGCGGATGCGTCGACCGCCCGGCGCATTGTACAGCGAAAATGTGTTAAAATAATGACATTGTGTTGATTTCCCGTGGGCTGTCTTGTCATCTAAGCTTGTCATTAGCAAGAGTAATCCCAACCATCTCCGCCACGAAGGCGACGAATCGAAGTCCTCGGCAACTGACAGATCCGAGGGAAATAGTATTTTAATACTTTAATGGTGTGATACTTTCCATTGTTTGACTGTTGGGATCGGAGTAATTAGTTCGCCTGTTGTGGCTATTTGGCGCAATTAGATGCCTCAGTATGACAAGAAGCAGAGACAACCTAGGATAGTCACAGGAGCTTATATTGAGAGGATTCAACATGGACATCGCGCCTAGTAGTTCTAAGGCAAACCAGACTTACTAAAAGAACCTCTTACCAAACGTTGTGAAAACATTGAATTTTATCAAAATAAATTGGCTAAGATTGTTTTTCCTTTCCTCTACTTTCAGGTAAGAGTCTTGAGTTGGATCATGGCGATCATGGTAATGTGCCCTATTTCTTGATCTCTAATTGAGGCTAGTCAGGGACGTATTTAGCGGAAGGGGGGGGGGGGGCAGGGGCAACTGCCGAAGGGTGTTTTCCCTCTTCTCTCTTTTCAGGTAAGAGTCTTGAATTGGATCTGAAGAGTGATGTTCTGCCCCCCCCCCCCCCCAGAGGACCAGCATGTCGGCCAAAACAGAGGTTCTGGGCGAAATGACAGTACCACTTGAGCGATGTTTGGTAAGATTAACATCATCAACAGTGAAGTATTCCTATTATAGATGAAATCCACGATTTTGGCGGTGATACAGTAAAAGTAGTGGAGAAATGGTTTGTTAGTGATACTACTGATGACAAGACAGACGTCACTCTTAGTTATGGCATAGTCGTAATTTCATGTTATCCTCGTCTATCCGAAAACCTAATGATACATTTTCTTGCGTGAAAAGGGTCTTTTCCCAAAGACATAGATATGAGAAACGACTTGATACTTTCTAAACAAAAAATGGCAGTGTCTACTGATCTTCCGTATGACATAATGATAACGAGTTGTTCGTGGCTGGCGTGAGGTACGTGTCGCCGCGGCTTCGACCACGGCGAGGACAGAAAGGGTCAAAGCGACTCTAATCAAAGTCGGTGACATCTCTGACACTTGCTAATGAATCGCACGGCTTTAATGCACGCAATTACCTCTGTTTTATAAAGAGACCAGGATTGGCGAGATTAAGACGGCGCGTGTCTTTGAAGCTGGCAGGATGAGCCGGCGAATCAGTGTTGCTCCGTATGTGCTGTTACCACGATAGGCTGATACCAATTAAAACCAACCAGGGTATAGGAGAGCTGCGAAGCTCGCAAACGCCGCGTCCGCAATCGACAACACGGCTCTAATTAATCGTATAAGAAACAGAATAACAGCCCCGGGCCAAATGGCATCGCCATGATAGCTCCGCGGCAAATTCTGATTAATATGACTATTTGCGACACCTGACTACAATGGCGGGAAGGAGTCCTTTCTCTTCGGCTTTGTCTCCATCACGAACTAACACAAGTTGGACAAAAGTATTTGGTAAAAACTTAACCAAGAACTGCGAATTATCACACTAATTGAGAGCAATATCTCCAATTGAGGTTTTGACGGCTTTCTTTGCTAGACGAAGAAAGTTTTGTAGGGTTTCTCCAGAGCAAGTTGCAGGCTCAGCCAATAGGAATTTTGTGTGCCATGTTGATTGCGTTCCATTCACATGTTGTCTATTTCGTCTGTAACCGTCTATCTGAACCGAGACACGGATACGGCGCTTCAAACGATCCACCGACTGCGAACAGCGTACTGCCGCCCAGACCAACCCCTTCAAGGTGTACGAGGATCTTCTCAGAAGACTATAGCTTATAAAACTGGTTTATAACATTCAGAGTCTTTGGGCAGGTGGTCGTTTGTCTATTTGAAGACTTAAAAGTGAAATTACCTCTATGAGATCAAAATTATTGTCCTTTATAGATGGTGTTCTTTTTAGAAAGGTGTCCGCTAAGGGAAGTTTCACTACTTGGATAATGTATTAGTATTTAGACAAGTGACATCAGAAATGTTTTATCTCAAAAATCCCTCTGACATAAAGTGTGTCGAAAAAAGTCCGTTCCATACCCGGGGTCGGTTTCATGCCATCAGTCTCAATCCGCTCAGCTAAATCCACATTAAGCGTGCAGAACTGAGGACTAGTGTGATAAGTTTGATTGAATTAATCTGCTGAACTAGTCGGCATTAGGACGATTGAATCTTAAAATAACTAGCTCTGACAGAGAAAAGGAGGTAACGAGATGGCTTGATTAAAGAAGGCCATTTCGTGATTGGTTTCACACATCCTCGCTCCTAGCAGTTGAGCATGCAATTTAATTGTACAAGGGTGTCTTTTATGGTTTGAGGACGAGCATGTGAATGTGCCAATTGCCGCCATGTTTGGTAATGGATTGTGGGATACTTCTACGCCATGAATCTTCGAACAGAAGAAATTTATGATCAGTCAATAATTTCATGATTAGCACTGGCTTTAAACACCTTTTACAGAAGTATAGTGATGCTTTCACTCATTATGCAAGAAGCATGAACTTCATAGTCATTTCTAGCCTTGAAATGAAATTTAAGGCTTTCCAATTCTATAGATACGCATTACATATGCATTTGAACAATGCTATTGTGAAGACCGATAGGCCTTAGAACCACCATTACGGTTTTCAGCCCCTCGCAGTCAAAGGAAGTCAGGCGTAGCCAATGAGACGTGGTCTATTGTCTTAAACAACGCCAGCTCGCACCTAGGCCTTAATAACCATTGTTCGACTGTCTTATCAATGGGTTATCAGGGAAAATCTTCGTTACATCGACTCCCACCGAACCGCTTCCATGGTGGTCGATAGCAAGGATTGCGAAAAGTACCTTCTTGCATCCTGTTATCTCCCAATTATTAGGTATAGTTGTACTTGTCTTCAATTAAACACACACCAAGTATATCCTCTCCTATATTTGATATACGCCTGTGAAATTATTCATAAGCGTGCTCCTCCATCAAGTTGAGTTTGGCGGTTGTCTAACGATAATGAAACATAAGCTGGCATTGTACTGAACCTGTATCCATCAACTTGAGAAAGGCTTCATCAACATTACATCCAGGGACAATGGGGGGTAGGAGAGATATAGTAAACAGTGATTTAGAATGAAATATTTAGCACAAAACTTGTATGATACTTCGCTTTCAATAATCTAATGCAATTACTGTTCATTTCGAATTTACATAAAACGACTGGAAATTTTAGAAATAAAGAGCTGCACTCGTGGGTTGTCTCGAATGAGGTGAATAGTAAATGATCACTAATTTCAACAAGGCGATGAGATCGCTTGAAGTACTGAAATTCGATTGGTGAACAAGTTTCATGTGTTTTTATTCCACTTAATTTGAACAGAGAGACATGTTTTCGAGCAACCCATCTATATTTGACGCTCAGTCCAATTCGATTCCCTGATGCAGTATACATGTACATATCTACCACGAAGAAACTTGTCGAGTTAGATATATACATTTTGTACAATAACCTGAAGATACAGCGATAAAATCACTTAGTACTGGAATAAAACCTGCTCGAATAGAGTCAAATAGAACCCGATGTTCTTCAAGAGCCAATCGACATAGACAGACTTTAGTGATTTGGCTCGCAAGTACCCTTGATACGCCCGCGATGCTTCCCCGTGAAGCTTTATGCTCCGCATTTCATACCGTCCCTGCCCGACATGAGAGAGCGGAAAAGTAAACAAACCCACAGGGATGTCATTTTTTATTGGGCATTACCCCGTGAAATTGCCATCTGCCCGATGGGCCATGAGAGGTGACTCTTGACAAGGGTGCTCCGCTCAGCATGATGGACGCCGTGTAACCAAATCAACCAGTTTTTAAGCCGTGGTTTCTCGGTATGAGTTTTAAAAAATTGGAGTGTTGTATGTAGCTAGTTGGCTGCAGCCCCGGTTATGCGTCTCAAACAGCGTATTTTGATACTATTGGTGCTATGGCTGTCAAAAAGCTAGTTTTTGGATTTCGAATTTGGCAGAGGTAATACAGGTTAAGGCGTCCACGTGGTGAACGGACGGTCGATGGTTCGTGTACCGTTTGTAGCTCGTTCTGATGCGGCAGGTTGGTTAACCGCCAGTAGCAAGTAGAATATAGGATACAAACTGCCTTCTTGCCCGGCGTCTGGCATTTTAGAGATAGGCATTTTGAAGTAAAGATTGTCTAATAAGCCAAAATCTGTCTGACCCTTTCAGTAGGGTAGGTGACACAACAAACTTTATTAATATCAGTTACTATGTGATCTAGGTTGCTTGAACTAAAGTAACTATGAAAAAGAAACTAAGGTAATGCATGACATGTTGGCGAAGTATTATCATGCTTTAAGTGTTTACAAAACCGACCAAATGAAGTTTCACCAGTTTTCTCGTAGCTTTTCAATAAGATTTGATCGCTCTCATCGCGATATCTAGTGTCAGTTTGGCAGTTGTCATACCCTCGAACGGCCACATGTTCATGACATCCTGGCTTATGAAAGAGTTTTAGAGATGTGTGGAGTGTTTGAACAGCAACCATGTCCGCTGGGTTATGAGACAATACGCACGAGAGTGGTTCGGGCAGGGATCGCCAACGGTGAAGTAAACTCCTGATGTGACTTTTTGACCTTCTCTCGAAAGTTATATGGTAATACATGTATGAAAAATATTACTTTTGGCGAAATGATTTTTTTCACTCCTTGTTACATAAGTTTTTCATGAATTTTGCCTGACAGAAAATCGTTGGCTGTTCTTAGGCAGGATTAGGATGGGCAGTTAGTCCGGAGGCCTGCGTCAGTTCATCCTTCCGGTACTCTATTATCCCATCTGGTGTCGTAGGCCTACTTGTCTATGCCGAAGGTTTACAGTGTAGTTTGAAAGAAAGATTACTTCATATAACATATTCGCCAACGATGTCAGAGAAATTTCCCCCCTCTATCAGTTGAAGATTTGCCCCGACTGGGACTCGAAACCACTACCGCGGAGGAGACAGGCACCGATTTTTATTTTGAACATCGGTCTACACTGAAAACAGCATGAATGCATAATTTACTAAATGCATAGATGCTGCGCCTAAAATACTTTAATTGAGATACCAGTGTACAACCTTCGTGAGTTAAACGTACTTTTATATACAACCTTCGTGAGTTAAACGTACTTTTACAAACTTCATACGTTGTCTTATTGGCAAGTTTCTAGCGTTGCTAATCATGATGTGAAGGGCTTGTTAAGGCGGCTATGTTGTTGTGACGCCTACCTGGCGCGTTCCTTAGGTAGCTTTCCCCCAATTACATCAATTTCGTCTGACTTCGAGTACCAGCTTGACAGGGCTGTTAAGGACACGTTGTTATTGTGACGCGTGGTTGAAATGTTACTCGATACTTACTTTAAATATTCATTTGATATAAATTGCGTTATGACGAATGTTTCAAATTAGAACCGGCGGAATGAGGAATGCCCTATCGTGGACAATTCCTTTCTTGTGGCACACCTCTCGTTGGAAGGCACCATTGCCACTCGCTTACCCCATCTCGATTCTTAGCATTCTGGAAAGTTTGTCGCATCTCATTCTGTATATACACGTAAGGCCTCCGCATCGGTATTCCGTTCCCTAATGAACTTGTTGCCTCGTGGTGTTGTTCTCGCTGTCTCCATAGAATGATTCCTAGTACAACCAATGGGAACATTCAATAAGCCAACCAAAGGTCCATTTTGTCTCGTTCATTTTGTCTGCGGCATGTCACAAGGTCACAAGCAAGGTATATTGTCTTTAAAGAAAGCCCGCAACTAGGCCTAAATTCCCATTTTTCTACTTTCTTATCAAAGTGTTATCAGAGAAAATATTGGTAACATCGACCCCCCGAAATGTCTGTCAGCGTGGTTGCGGCAAGGGCACATTAACGTATTGATGGAAGACCTTCCGTAGAAAATACTTGACATCAGGTTGCGACAAGGTATTTCTGAACTGCTTTGACAATCACGAAGTTTGTGTAAAAGTATCGTTCTAATGATATCAAGAGGCGACCATATAACCTCGGTCAGTCGTCTTGCTACAACTATTACGACTCGGAAATTAGGCCCTGGTTACGGAAACGCCTTTAGTAGATCGTCACACACTTCGGTAATCATAACAAGATCAGCTCTCTGCACGGTCTCCGTGGGTACCAGCTCACTCGACCACAGCGCCAAATTACTCATTTCATGTTGTCGTGATATGATGGTATGCCGTACGTCGGCTCTTCCTGTCGCAAAAGACTTTCCTAAGAGGCAAACAGAGATGTTGTGTTATCGTAATGTTCGCGACAAAGATCCCTAACTACCACATGGAGTCATCAAGATAAAATAAGAGAAAATACAATGGAGGCTGAGTAGGGGGGCTTCTGCTGCATTAGTCTGATTCAGAGAGAGATCTCCATTGTGTGAGTTCCTCAATTACGGAGGAGAACAATGGGCGTACCTCGCTACAACCTTACAAGTCATTTCAGTTCTTCCTTGTCAAAGGTTTCTGCACTTGCGCTGGTTGTTTACCAGTAAAAACAACCCGAACGCCTTTAGATCATGCTGATGCTGCACTGGAATCTGATTAGGGAACAATGGGGGCCTACTCTCTCGGATTCTCGGGCAAAAACCCGGCGCACAAGACGCATTAAAGTCGTAACAACTACTCGCGTTACGGTAAGGACTGCATCATATTACTGGCGATGAGATGGGGAATTTAGTGATATTAGTTGTTGTCTATGCTCGGGAGTGCATGGATGGGATTGCCAGTTTGTGCTGTTTGAGAGATGAATAACTATACAATCAAACAATTGTAGATATCAAGTGCAGTCTGTGACTGTTCAGACGGAGTCAGAATTCACCATTGTTTACTTCGTTAGTAATTAGAAGCAATCAGCGAAATGTACAATGAGGACCAGGTATACGGATTCAGGGCAATTGGAGTTAAGGGTTATATCCTCCTACTGATCTACCGATCAAATTTCTTATCGATTAAATACTTTAAGAAAAAAGCAAGCAATCATTAGTGTTTTTTAGGAGATGAGAATTGCTCTTAATAGATTTCCGATGATGTTCAGTTGCCAAGTTGAATGCTTTAGTACGATAACGACTCGGCAGTTTTTGCATGTTTTAAGTTTACAAGTGAAAAAGTGCGATCTTCCTTTCATACATTTTCCGGAGAAATTCTGTCATTTCGATGCCAGCTTTCACCTTTCGAATGAGACGTAAAAGCGAGGTTCCTTGTAACTGGTGTCGACGGCAGGGCAAGCAAAGGACCCCGTCTAAGTTGACAGTAAGTTTAATAGACTAGAGAATACTCCTTGGAGAATCCTAGCAAATGCCGAAGACGAAGCAGATAAAGAAAAAGAAAATGTCAACTTGACAAAAATATACAGAAAGGATATCAAGTATATTCCAGAATAAAAAACCCAAAAGAAATTCATGCTTTGCATTCCTCCAGTTTCCATTAACTCCGATGATAAAGTAGCCTGTAGCGTATAGCAAATTCATTTTATCCATTAACTCGTGGCAAAATACTTGTAAATACATTGAAGAGGTTTTCAAACCGAAAGTTGTGAAAATATCTGTCATCGAAAGCTTCATTGGTGGATTTGTATCCGTTTTCCCGACATGTCAAGAGAGAGAAGCGGATGCGCACCGACAGTGCTAGAAAAATCCTCTTCCGCGTGTGCTCCACATGTACTTGTAACTGCGAATTGAAACTGAGGACAGTGCTTTGGTCTCGGAGCGGATTGCAATATGAAGCCACTTCAGTTAGGCTGAATAAAACGATTTGTAGTTAAATTGTTTGATGTTGATACGGTCAATTAAATGTCGTGGACTTAGTATCACAGTTTTATCGTCAAGGTAGCATCATGTTGCTTTGTGATGACCTTGCTCGCTGGTTGAAATGTCTGTCCATCGTTTTAGTACCTGAAGAGAATTTGCCCCTCTCCGGCCAATACCTGATAATTCAGTCGCCCAAACGTTTAAATCTGTCGCCAATACCTGCAAAATCAGTCGTCAATACCTGCCAAATCTGTCGTCAGTACCTACCAATGTAAAATCAGTCGTAAGCACCTGCAAAAAACGGTCGTCAGTATCTGCAAAATCAGTCGTCAGTGCCTGATAAAATCAGTCGTCAGTAACTGCAAAATCAGTCGTCAGTAACTGCAAAATCAGTCGTCAGTACCTGCAAAATCAGTCGTCAGTACCTGCAAAACCAGTTGTCAGTACCTGCAAAATCAGTCGTCAGTAACTGCAAATTCAGTCGTAGGTACCAGTCGTCAGTAACTGCAAAATCAGTTATCAGTACCTGCAAAATCAGTCGTCAGTAACTGCAAATTCAGTCGTAGGTACCTGCAAAATTAGTCGTCAGTGCCTGATAAAATCAATCGTCAGTAACTGCAAAATCAGTCGTCAGTAACTGCAAAATCAGTCGTCAGTACCTGCATTTTGGATTTAGGAAGAAACTTTTTTTGACAATGTTTACTACTTCGTGGCATCAGCGCTCTAAATCACCCGTGATATGGTTGTTAGGTGTACTCCACATCTGATGATGATCGGGATACGCATGTCATGGGCCGGAAAGAGTGCTTGGGTCGTGATGGGCTGTCGGTCTACTCTTCGGCGTGGATTAGACCGCGATATGAGGCTGGGAACGGAAGGTACCGACTCGTCATCGAGACTAAAGTGACATAAAACTTGACATAAAATTCATATCAAGTGTGTTACGTCCGGAGTTGGTAAACATGTAAATTGATTCAAATAAACTGGTCACATTCAGGAGATTTCGATGCTTTCAGTTACGATACGTTGTTTGTGACAATAATTACGCATCGCGTACATGTATGTGTGTGTTGAAAAACCTCCTGTAGTTATTGCACGTTATGGTCTAATTGGACGCAGTTGTCTGTAATTAAGGTATTTTAATACGTTTCTTTGCTCTTGTCCGTTTTGGCCCATCAACCATCGGGAAAGCTGTTTCGTGGGGGTCGATACTGTCAAGGTTTGCCCAGATATCCCTTTGATAAGACAGTAGAACAATGGGAATTTAGGCCTAGGTGCGAGAGGGATTTGTTTATAGACAATAGAGTATATAGACCGTGTATTGGGCTGGGCCAAATAGGTAACGGAAAAAACGTACATGTGATGGGATGTAAAAATGTGTTTTTGATATCACGCTTGAGGTTTTGAGGACACACACGAACTAGATCGATGCCAATCAAATCCACCCTTCTCCTCAAAATGTTTATTTTTCATCAGAACTGCCCGAATTGTTGTTGAAGCTTTATACTTAGTAAATAAATGATACCCATTCACAACAATACGGAATAGCTGTATTATGTTACTCGGTCCGCTCTGGTTAAAAAAGGACTTGATGAATGCGACCCCAGTACCCGTACATTTAACCATAGGTTTATCATCAATCCTGAAGGCGCTATTCTAGCCCACTTGGTACATTTTACGTTCTAAACCACCGCGAGCTGAATTATCGTGTCCATTATTTAGCAGCAAACACTCGAAACAATGCACAAAGCGCGCCGACACAGTTCAAATTGAAAGAGACACATGTGTGGGATTTTCGATTTTTTTTCATGATATTGATTAAAAGCTGGTGGTTCTCTTTATTCGAACTCAAGCCGCTCAAAACATTGGAGTTAGACAATCTCTTCTGTGTTCTAAAACAAACAATTGTTGTATTATGTATGATGATTCTATTAGGATTGGTTTGGTACAGTGCCTCTTACTTAGTTTTAGATGACTTTCAAATTATTCTTAAAAAACGAAAAATCTGTATTTCGCTGATAACTTATAACACACAACTCTTATATTCGTCGGTAGAACAAATGGGGGCGCAAATTTGTTGAAATATTCATGACCCGTGGCCGCCCAGAGTTAGTGAGATATGTTTTTGTGTCGGCTGAGATAAACATTATCAATTACAAGCCATTGAGGCTGGGAAGTAGCTCCGAACTATGTTAAAATTCAAAATCCCACCCCGATAGACCCGCTTTTTCTGTCCCGGCTAGCCGAATCTTCTCTTCCGATGTAGCAGTCTGAAATGTACACCTGAAAATCATGTCCGTCCCTATTGCTTGGTAACGGATTAATGCACATACTATAATTCTATAGAGACCCATGGCCTTCAATACCCCGGAGATTAACAGTGCATTACAGAATCCTCTGGACACCCTATCCTGGGTCATTTCAAACGTTTACACGTGTTGCTGACATGTACAGTACATGTATTATATTTTACAACTTCCGAGAACCTTTCTGTTTTTGTGAGAACAGATGACATGTATTGATAGTAATTGCTCTCCAATATGACCTAAGCACCTTTTTAGGCCCATATACAGTGATATATGTATTATTGTCCATCCTGTTTTGGCACGTGACTGTACAGAGTCATTTGCATAAAGGTCAATATCTTGTTCCCGAATGACAGCAGGAATAATAGCCCCGCACCAAGTGGTGATGTACCACGCCAACTGGTGATGTGCTGGGCCCGATATGTCACAGATGGAGAAATATGATATAAACTAATGGTAACATGTTGATATGACATATATAGTCCTGATTCTATCGATCTAATGGTTCTCGTGTATCTGACCTTTTGTCTCTCAGATGCCCCTTGTGCACGCACGGGAAAGTTTATCGAAAATGCGTTTAGTGGAAAGGCAGGTGACATGGTGGCCTGTTCTGGGCTGAGTTGTTCAAAATGACGTTAGGTTTTAACGGAAACGTTAAGTCTTAACGTGAACATTTTAATGGGTGTAACTGAAAGATATAACATCCGTAAGGATACTTAACGTAACTGTTAAGGATAACGTGACTTTTGTGCTTTGGAACAACCGGGCCCTGGTGGAAACTTATGATGTGTCAGTGTTTCATTAGGCTTGCAAAACAAGATGGTTCGAACTGTCGGAAAATAGGTGTAGGCTTACCAATTTACCTGGCGCCATCAGTAATGAGAATTGACCGCGCTAAAGGTAACTTCATTCCGAGAACCGATGTAATTAATAAGATTAGTTGGTAAAAATGTGTACTAGACAGGTTTCGACACCTATACGAAGGGCTAACAAAGCCGCGTTACGTTTTTAGCCCCTTACCTAGGCCTCGCACAAAACACGGTCTATTGTCTTTAAACAAAGCCCGCTCGCACCTACATGTACTCCTAAACCCCAATTGTTCTCACTGCTGTCTTATCAAGGGGTTATCATGGTAAATGTTGATAACATCGACCCCGGAAACAGCTTTCATGGCGGTCGATATGCCTACACCGGCAATAGCATATAAGCGTAATGAATGACTTACGAGCGGTACGTGGCTACCTGATGTCAGCAGTATATACACTGCTGCTGATATCCACCGCGCGTGCAACTTTAATTTTGATCCAATTTCAACAAAAACAATTTCAGTATGAAATAATTTACGTGCAATCACCGACAGGACATTTCAATTTCGTGTCGACCTCCCAAAGAAAATTAATCACCACATACATGGCGGGTCATTATGCACTGATTAAAATGAGGCCCGGTAAATTAAATAGCGGACTCGCTTAAACAAAGGGGGATAGATTACATTTAATTACAGTACGTCTGGGGGCTCAATGTCTTAATTTGGTTGATAGCTCCAAATAACGCGCTTAATCCAGCCAGATCTCTATCGTGAGGCGTTTGCCAGTCCCTAATGACTATATAAATTAATTACTTGTGTAGCAGGGGTATTAATGCCTTCTCCCCCGGGATGCACTCACTCGCCTTCGCCTCCGCCGCACGTCCACATGATGGATCTTGCTCTGCCGCGGGATAGGAGCTTGAGAAAGACATTATGACCGGCCGACCACAGCGGGAGTTGGCCTGTTCTTCGTAGATGTTCTGTAACATGTACATGTATATGCTTCGGGAAAATAATGGACGTCTGGTCAAGAAATAAAAATATGTCGCGTAGGCCCTACATGTTTAATGTATCATTGACCAAAAATTTCGATTTACGAGAAAAGACGTGCCGATGCAGAGCATTATTGGCCGTGGATAGAGGAAGATAGAATATAGGCTAATTAAAAAACCTAAACAGCCTTATCATCAACCAAAGCCGTCGAGATTTCTGTGCGTGTGGAAAAGTGTAATACAGCGTCTTCTCCAGCGCTCGCCCCAATACAAGGGCAAGGCGAAAGGGCACCATTTCCAGGTAAGAAGTTTCGGCGTCGCAATTTTAGCCATCTCTACTTTTGACAGGGCATGACTCTCGCTTCAGTTCACCTTGATACCAAGGTGGTTCCAGCACTGTTCATCATTACGACTCGTGAGGTCAAGCCAGCCCAACCCGGGCTTTGCCACACAATTTTGCGTTTATAAGAAATTAATGATTTTAACTGCTTCATGTTAGACGTAGACTGATTTGGTGGAATTGATTAAGTCAAGGCAAATCTGGGTGATAAATTACTTCCTGAACATGAGTGAGCGCGGAGGCGACGAAATATTTCTCCGCTGTTGGCATCACTGCTTGTACCCATTGAAACAAAACCTTTCGGTGTTCTATATCGCGTACGGTGTTCTGCGAGTTTTCTGCACCCAACGTAGCCCGGTCTTTTGGATGTTCTCTCGCTTAGAAGCAAATGCCGCCTGGCCATAGGTCGATTTTCTTACCCTAGGGAATGCAAACCCGGAACACTGAGCATAACGACGTAAGTCCAGGTTCCGAGTATCTCGTATTCCTGAGTTCCCAGTCCCTTGCGCACGGTTCCGTATATTGGACCCCGGATTCTAGTGGAGAAATCTGGCCCCCTTGTTAGACATAATTCAGTTGTTTTTTAGCTGGGAAATTCAAATCTGTGGGTCTTGGGGAACACATGGTCAAAGTTTCACATTAAAATCTAAACCCTGCAGAAGGCTGCAGCGAGTGATACACTTTTGAATTGTTTTCGTATTTTTACGGTCTTTCGCTAATATTTGCCATCTGGTGCTTGAAAGCTTTCCACGGTAGGCTCCGAATGCAAATACATTTGTATTCATTATAGTTTATTACAAAGATACGTAGGTATGCCGGGCAGAGAGCCATTTTTTGCGGACGAAGAGGCGATGAAGGGACTCGGAATTCAGGAGTTCGATAAGCTCGGAACCTGGGCCTCTAGGGTGTTGCTGCTTAGGCAAAGGCAGTATTGACCCCACCATAAACGTCTGCGCACAATTGGCAAAATCCATAGTTTTGAGTACCCAGCCCGTTTGATATGGGTAGCGGTAATTAATTGAACAGCCAAAAGAAATCAGAACGTAATGAATAATGCATTGCGCTCGTAATGCATTGTTTATAGAGCGGTGAAACAATGGGTGACCCAACAGATCCTTCCCCGCACAGACTGTCGGCCATGACAGCTATGGTGATTTTAGATTGATGGTTCAACGGTTTCATTTTGGTAATCTCCATTTGATACATTGGAGCCGGCCTAATTGGTATGGATTCTTGTCAAATTTACATATTTGTCATGGAGAATGCGAGATGGGTGTTTGTTTTATGGTGGGGTGCGCGTTATGATGTGAGCCGCGATAAATATGATGGGGTTTTGTTTGATTACGATTATTGGGTGAATGGCTGATTGTAGATAATGTTTGTTTTGAATAAGTGCTGAATGGTTACAAGTGCTGGTGATATCTAGGTTGTTGTTGGCTGCTTGCGGGCGTCCCTATATAACAGGCACCAAACGCTGGACTGTACTTATAACAACCTGGAACGGTGCAACACTGTGGGTGGGACCACCCTAAAGTAAAAGGTCGACAAGAGCAACTGTAGGCCTCTCTCACATTGCTTCGACGGCCGCTGCTCAAGGCTAGTTGAGATTCCATAATATCTGTCGAAATAGCAATTTTATTACGTTACGTATAAATGTCAAGTTTGTTTTCCTGCTGATAGCGGCGACGTGTTCAGAATGGAGACTAAACCCGCGAATTCATTCACCAATTTGTAGCATCAACTAAATCTGTAATAAAATTATTTTGATAACGGATACATTCGAAGTATATACATAGTACAACCATCGGGAAAAAGTCGTGGGCGTAGTTTCGGGTTCTGCCGACAGAGGCGCTCTGTCAAATGAACTCTCAAATGCACCAATTTGTAACCTCAAATCTATAATAAGTTACGACGGGGAGAAGTGAATTCACGAATTCGTCTAGACATGGTCAATATGCTCCATTGTTATGGTAGAAGGAGGTATTGATGAGGGTGAAAATTCAATCAGTCCAGATCTAGAAGGCGACGATCTAATTCTGAAATCTTCACAAATAATGATCGATTGAGGTATCCTATGTGAAACTTGCTAAAGCTAGGATACTCCTTTATCGCTTTGTGTTGTCAAGTTTGAAGGGCGTGCTTTCGATAGCTTCCTTGGTGATGCCGGCAACCAGTACAGTGTTGGGGCGAGGCAGACTAGGGTTGAACAGCAGCGTGAGCAGGGTCGTAAAAATATGAAGCCGACGGGACGTGTGCTGCATTGCCTGAACTGAAAAATTAACTTCATGACGAAACTAGATGGAAAAATACAGCAGGACGCTCGAATAAAAAAAGCAAATAAAACAAAATACATGTTTATATTCATTTTTTTCTAAATTTTTCACCAAGTTGTTTCCCACTGCAAGTTACAATGTTGCAAATATCTAGCGGCCAAACAGTTTTGTGTCTTTTCTACTGTTGAAGCCCAGGGCGCGGAATGTCTGGTTTTGGTTTCCCAAGAGGGAGTATGTTTTAACGTTATTCGGTCCGAGTTGCATGTAACAAAGTTTCTAGAGTTTATAATATATTCTTTTGCGTCGCCATGATGATGTTTTATGCCACAATATGGTCGGAAGTAAAAATGTATGAAATGTTATAATCATACATCTTGGATGTTCGAACCTGAGGCGGGACTTTTATAATCCTCCCATACCAGTTAACCAACCATTTTTACTTGGTACCAGAGTTTGATTTTTACGCTTTTGACCTCTTGTCTTCCTGGACCTTTATTGTTTTGGTGTCACATGCATTGCGGTTAGTCTAAGACTTAAAAGGGAAGAAGTGCTGGATACTTTTTAGGGTACCTTTTCGTGGTTGCGCCAGAATCCATTGACACATCGTGCGTAATGAAGAAACAACCACCCCCACCGGCCACACGCAGTTCCTTCTTCTACAAGAAAGTCCCGTATCTCTCTAAAGGTTAACCTGGTATCATGTGCATGGGCTCCCAGAGCCGGCTTCTAATCAGCAACGCGATTCGCGGGGAAAATATCACCGGGACGCCGCCATTGTACCAAATGCGCCAACAATGGAGCCGCCGATTCGTAACAATGGCGGTTTCATTTTGCGAGGGGAAGGCGAGGTCGCCAGAAATATCTCAATACCGCCTCATCTCACACTGGAGTAGAAAGTCGATACTTGACTGCATTTCTCTAATTGCGAATTAATTTATAATGAAGAGGGGAATTCCTTTAAAGGCGCTCACATTAGGCGTTCACTTGGCGCAATGGGTAACGGGAGGAACGGTGAAGAAGCGGGACAACCCGTGAATGAAACTCATTCCGCGGCCGAGAGTGTTCTTATAGGAACGCATTGAAGCACGCGGTTGTGGGCGCGTGATGTGACTTGATTTGGCATCGCTAGACACTGAGTAATCCCTCTTCCTTACCGCAAATACTGATTTCAGATTAGGTGCAATACAACTGACCATTTGATAATCGAAGCAGATCCAACGATATACTCACTGCCAACACATACTTACATCACAGCATGTCATCACGGGGGCATGAAAATGCCAGAAGTATCAACCTATTAGCGATTGATGAGATCCCAGTCAATTGCAATACAACATACAGACAATAAACACGTACATACGCCGTAGATTTATCCCATGGCTTTTGTCTGCGCAACAGTATTATTTTATTTGTAAACATTCACTGAATAAACCACTCCCTGTAAGAAATAAACACGTGCATGTTCATACACTAGAACTGTGTATGCTAGGGCTATGCACATAAGTTGTGTGTATCATCATTTAATTTGGGGTGCATCGGTTTTCTGTGATTTACTTCAGGACTCTTGGACTTTCCTCAGGCAGCAATTTGGGACTTCCGTTCGGGTATCTATCAACTTTCGGAAGCCCTCTGTCCATTCGTTCGACCAATACCACAGAAATACCACAGTCAAGCCAAATGACGTAAACCTTGGTCATGGTGCCCAGCCTTTTTGAAAACAGTTGTTTCAGAAACATGGGAGAAGATAGGATCACGCTGAAATAATGGCACCAACATTTGGTTAGCTAAAAACACTTCTTGAAGTAGACAGTATAGAAGGGAGGCCAAACTTTCCTCGGTGTTTTATATGTTTAATGGCAAAGTTTCCAGCTCTATCTTGCCACCATTAGACCCGGGGCGGCTGAGATGGAGACATAAATTCAGAAAGAGCGCAACCTTAGCAGACACAAATGGTAGCATTTAGCAGTTAAGGCTTTGTTAGCAAATGTTTTAAACCTCCTGAAATGAAATTGTCTAAAATCGCGCCAGCGAATGGATCCGAGAAGTCATTTTCTGTTCGCAAGGTTTTAAGATCATTTACGATTTTCTCCATGTATCGCGATCCGCCCGGGGGTACGACCGGTGCTTCTGAACGTCAGGACGATCTGCGCTGGAGATGTTCGCGAGGGATTCCAAACCATTCTTCGCAATTCCGCCCTAAGATAAGCTGCTCTGTACCCTATTGTTCCCTCGCCATTGAGGAGGCAAGAACTGCCTAGAAACTTGACTTATAGCATATTGTTTCTCGACTGACTTTTGACGATAGCTATATTCCCCCTGGTATTGTAAGCGAGAGAAGATTAAGATAAAAGGAGCCTTTCGTTCTCTATTGTTCGCTATACGACCGCCCCGGGGCAGGCTGCGGCATTCGCGTCCAAACACCGAAAACAACTCTACTTTGCACGATCTTCCACTCTTTACTTATTCCCGTTTATCTTGACTTTGTGGATTTCACATTAAATCTTATTTCTTCTGTAACCCACACGTTTTACCAAACTTTGCTAAATGCATTTCAGTTCGACAAAATGTTGTTGAACAAAGCGGTTTTGCCTTGGTTTTTCTGCCCGGCAGATACATTCGAAAAAAAAAGGATGGCAAGTTTACCTTTTGAGCCAAACAAACTACCGTAATGGATGATATTTTCAATAGGTCATTATATATACCTCAATTACAATAGCAACCATATTGTTTACTTTATTCGTTGGCAGACGTAATTTACGTTTTTATATTTTCGGAGCTTTTAGAGATACCTCCATCAGTTAATGGTTTATGCCTATTAGTGCTGCAGTTAAAAAAAGGAAAGCCTTGCAACTACAAGACGGTAATAACTAGTGAGAAAATTTGACATTTTTTTTTGCCAAAACATCACCGACCTTTGATAATACCACATGTTTAGAATGAAACAAATTATATTTAGTGTTTTTGCTATGGCTCTGAAACAAACTGCCAGAAAAATCCGATTGTTTACAATGGCTACTTAAAAGAAATCTTGACAACAAGATTGGGGCAAACTCTTTAAAAAGCAATATCTCTGATAGCATGCTTAATTTTTTAACTAAATTCTTTTAGCAACTAAGGTAAATAATTTCGTACGTTTATAAAGCGCCGCAGACAAATTTATGAAAAGTAGTGTCGTATCATACTCTCCACATCATTTACCAACCACCTTTAACGTTCTATTTTCTTTTTCAACCTTATTTCCTAAAATTCTGACAATTATATAAATTCTTTTATCATTATCCTCTTATAATGTACCGAATGTACGGGTCAGATGTGGAAATCGAACATTTGTTACCAGCTATATAACTCCTTCTAGAACGTTTGACAGATACCCCGCTTCAACTGCAAAGTTCGAATCTTGTCATAAAAACTTGTTCAGTTGATAATTTCAAAACCCACCATATCATGTAATAAGTTACCGTACGATACCATATAATATCATGTATTAAATTACCGTACGATACCATATAATATAATGTTATAATTTACCATACGATACCATATAATATCATGTAATAAATTACCGTACGATACCATTTAATATAATTTACCATACGATACCATATAATATCATGTAATAAATTACCGTACGATACCATATAATATCATGTGATAAATTACCATACGATACCATATAATATCATGTTATAATTTACCGTACGATACCATATAATATCATGTTATAATTTACCGTACGATACCATATAATATCATGAAATAAGTTACCGTACGATACCATATAATATCATGTAATAAATTACCGTACGATACCATATAATATCATGTTATAATTTACCGTACGATACCATATGATATCATGTAATAAGTTACCGTACGATACCATATAATATCATGTTATAATTAACCGTACGATACCATAATATCATGTTATAATTTACCGTACGATACCATATAATATCATGTTATAATTTACCGTACGATACCATATAATATCATGTAATAAGTTACCGTACGATACCATTATCATGTTATAATTTACCGTACGATACCATATAATATCATGTCATAAGTTAACGTACAATACCATATGATATTGTTACGTTATGTATTGTTGAGTAACATATACTGCGGTGTAGTGGTTGATTGCCTGACTTAAAGTGAATTGTTTGATTCATCTTGAATAATAGTATTATTAGTGGTAAGGCTATCCTTGTGATAAAATCAAGTTGGGTACTGTGCCACTGTTCGGAATCCTCGGAGCTGGCTTTTACCGGTGTAGAAGTTTAAAATGTCCTAGGATAGAATGCCCGGGAAACAAAGGATTCTATTATGCGCTTCAATCTCTGAGCTATTGACGGTCAGGGTCTCAATAGAACCATATTGCAGAATAAAATAGGGCCGGACACTTTTTCCAGGGGGGCATTTGTTACTGTTACACCGGCCGTTCAAAACATTTCTACAAGCAACCTGATGGGTTTCCTTCAACTTATTTTCATATCACCTCCCCGGTTGGTGCTACCACCTGCTGGTAAATGATATAAACCTGTTTGATACGACAGTGCAAAATTCTGCCATTCAAATCCCGTAGCCTTTCAACAGACCACAATCCAAAGGCCGTACTTGATTGTGAAGTTGAAAATGACAATCACCTGCATGAAAATGTTAAATGGCTACTTTTATGAGCGTCGTATTGAGAATATTAGAAAGGGTCTTTGAGAAGTTCTGAAATTATCAATACTGTATAATGAGATAAGCTACGAATAGAATCGAATGAGAAAAGAGGCTCGTGTACCAAGTGTACTCGTGGATGCAAGTACATGTATTTTACACATTCTCTTTACAAAAACAACTTCAGGTTCTACATATGATTGCTAAAGCAGAATGCCATTAGCGGTATGGACAGAAAAAGCATTTTTAGCTCGATTTAGAGACTCACCCCAATGTTATTTAAATTAGCACTTTTTAAATAATCAATGTTAGAAAGCTTATTCGTTCATGTTATTGAAAAGCATGCAATAAGAAAATTATCTACTTCCACAAAGTTGGCGGAATGTGCCTTACGAAGACCTAGAAATTTGGGGGGGGGGGGGTTAATGTTAAAGTGCATTGGTAACAATATCAAAAAAAGATGTTGTTAAAGCGTTTAAGTACCATGAATTAATTTTGTTGAATATTTTCGATGTATCAATTTTACAATGGACTATAAACCAATAATTCAGTATATGTGAGTGGTGTCTGAAATGGTTACTTTTTGTGCGTCAGTTGTCAAGACTTTGGTGTTGTTCAGACATGATTGTTTTTACTTTTGATATAATGTATGCTTGGTCAGACGCGGTTTGATACGCATGAGGTGACAGGAATGGAACATGGGGCATATCTTCTATAGGTTATGGGAAAGAACATTGCGGTCCCCCGGCGCCTTTGTCAAAGATTTTATCAATAATTAGCATATATATCATAAAATGCGTATATCAGAAGTTTGATGCGTGAATCGGGATGCGCATGAGTGGTATCTAGGTCGTGGCGGTCGTTAGAGCGCGTCAACGCGGTCTACGGTCGCCTTGTCTCCCTTAGCTAAATGTCACCGCATGTAAATGAGGCAAGTCAAGGCTTTGATACCTTGCCAGGACGCGCTCAACCGTGGTGATATGGCCATCCTAGACCCACTTAACATACCTCATGAGATTGATGGTAAGAACACGGCATTCATTATCAAAACTCGAAAATAAATTGGGGCGAAATTTCGACTCCTTGCGGGGTAAACGCAATTTGATGCGACCCAATTCTGTCAAATGTTAAGACTTATATCTTGACAGGTTGATACGGGGCTTTAAAGCCATTCATTCTGTTTGAAGGCAACATTATTGAAAGCTTTTATGGCACATAATTTAGAAAAACACTGTTGTGACTCGGCAGAGAAGGGTCGGAGTGTGACATTTTTTTGACAGATGATTTGAAAGTTCCAAATATCGTCTGCTCTCAATTGTGATCATGATTAATGATAACGGTATCAAACAGAACTCGTGTCCTGTAATATTCACCTCACTCACCGTAACCCTTTCTCAGCGGATAATACCTTGAAACATCGCTATAAAATAGAAATTTAACAGTTAATCGAAGTTATTGTTCAAGAATTTGTGTTTCTCAAGAAAATTTCTTAAGGCCCTTTTCATACCTTTTATCAGACATCAATGACATAACCATTCCACCCTTTTTTGTTGCTTTGCAGTGGTGTATCAAGGACATGAAAATGAGTTTTATAGCCACCGGAACGGTAGGTGCCCGGAGTAGGCGTAAGTGGTGAAAAAAATCAAAAACAGCTGATAGGGCATGTTTATTAATTAATTTACAAAATACCACTTAAAATGTCATGAAACGAACACATTGAAGTATATATTGAACCCAAAATATCAACGGTCGAGGAACGTTTGATATTAGTTCATGTGAGAGTCATTTAAAAAGTATGTTGGCCAATTCTCTTTGGTTTATTGTAGTGGTAGAGTGGAACCGCCATAAGAGCGTCGATGAAGCAGAAGGTGGAGGGCAAACATACGATATGCATGCGTAAAACATGGAAAATAAGAAAATAATCTTATTGATTTGAGCTCTATACTTGAATGAAACGGCAGACGCTTGGTTTTGTGAAATGATAAAACCATTTACAAGAGTGATAGTATAGTGCAATTACAGCCGTATGCGATGCAAAATTTCTTAAGTAGAGTCTGATAAAATCTACCTAGTCCGTCATGGTATTGCAACAGAGAACACGCCCAAAGAAGAAAAATGCAAAGGAAGGTCGAAAGTTTTTTTCTTCCTCCTCAATTAGAGTCTATGGCCCTATAAAAGCTGGACAAATAGCTTCACAGGGCGATTCTCTGCTAGCGAAAGGCACAATTGGGGTCCTTCAATGGTTTCATGTAAAAGTTATTTTATGATGGCATGCCTGATAACTTTCTAAAACCCCACCGATGTCTACAAATGGGTCCCTTGTGCGTTTATAGAATTGCATTTGGCTATTTGGCTGTTACGCCTTTTGATATTTGACACATAACTCTTTTGCGAAATGCTGCTTTTCTGTTGTGGATTAGAATGGTTACAACAAGGCAGTATTTGTCAACAAACTAACTACTGTTCAGAAAGAAAATAAATCTTAGCCGTATAACTTAATGACATTATCTTGTTTGCAGTCATCTTTTTGCTGTTTTGTATCATGAACAGTGTTTACAAGTAAGGAAACGGTGTATTGACATTGAGCATTTATATAACTTTACAAGATGTCAGGAATTCAGTCATTACAGTGAAGCTTTTCTTTCATAACAAATAGATAGAAATGTAAATATCTCTACTCGATGACAATGTGTCGTGTGATGATAAAGAGCATGTCCAATTAACTTTAGAAAGTAAGAAGAAAAGAAAGTAGACTTTTTCTTCCTCCTCCATTAGAGTCTATGGCCCTATGAAAGCTCGACAAATAGTTTCACAGGGCGATTCTCTGCTAGCGAAAGGCACAATTGGGGTCCTTCAATGGTTTCATGTAAAAGTTACTTTATGATGGCATGCCTGATAATTTTCTAAAACCCCACCGATGTCTACAAATGGGTCCCTTGTGCGTTTATAGAAATGTGTTTGACTATTTGGCTGTTACGCCTTTTGATATTTGACACATAACTCTATTGCGAAATGCTGCTTTTCTGTTGTGGGTTAGAATGGTTACAACAAGGCAGTATTTGTCAACAAACTAACTATCGTTCAGAAAGAAAATAAATCTTAGCCGTATAACTTAATGACATTATCTTGTTTGTAGTCATATTTTTGCTGTTTTGTATCATGAACAGTGTTTACAAGTAAGGAAATGGTGTATTGACATTGAGCATTTATATAACTTTACAAGATGTCAGGAATTCAGTCATTACAGTGAAGCTTTTCTTTCATAACAAATAGATAGAAATGTAAATATCTCTACTCGATGACAATGTGTCGTGTGATGATAAAGAGCATGTCCAATTAACTTTAGAAAGTAAGAAGAAAAGAAAGTAGACTTTTCTTCCTCCTCCATTAGAGTCTATGGCCCTATGAAAGCTCAACAAATAGTTTCACAGGGCGATTCTCTGCTAGCGAAAGGCACAATTGGGGTCCTTCAATGGTTTCATGTAAAAGTTACTTTATGATGGCATGCCTGATAATTTTCTAAAACCCCACCGATGTCTACAAATGGGTCCCTTGTGCGTTTATAGAAATGTGTTTGACTATTTGGCTGTTACGCCTTTTGATATTTGACACATAACTCTATTGCAAAATGCTGTTTTTCTGTATTGCGGGTTAGAATGGTTACAATACTGCAGTATTTGTCAACAAACTAACTAGTGTTCACAAAGTAAATAAATCGTAGCAATATGATACGATATTTATCGATTATCGTATTTTACACTTATTCTCAACACTGTTAGTGGTTTCCGAATGACGCACTCTTAAACCTTGTAATCTTTTGGAGAACACTTTTCGACAAAATATGTGCACCCGCAAAAGGTTTCTCGGCAAAATGAAGTGCTTAACTGTTAGTGGTTTTTCGGAATCCCAAAAACCATTAAAGGGTTGTTCGTTTTACCAAAAAAATCTACCAGTACATATATATGTATATTAGGTGTTTGAAAAGCTAAAACTGTTTTTCTTAGAGTGTGGATTGATGATAAACTGTGCATTTTGATGTTGGAAAATATGCGAAGTGATATCACAAAATGTTACAGTGTGATATCATGCTTGTAGACTTATTGAATACATTGAACATGTATGCTACTAGATAAAGAAAAATTTTTGAACTAAGTATTTTTAATGTACCTACGAATCAATAATTAATTGCTAGTATTTAGTATGATTGCGCAAGTAACCGTGCTTTGTCTACATGGAGCTGGGCATAAGTACAGCCTATTTGCTGGGCACAAGTCGAGTTTCTTCGCTGCCATGCTCTACCTAACCAGAGTCTTCTTTATTTGAAAGACTCTGACCTAACGTTGCACTTAATGACATGAATGCTGTTTTTTTTGCGAAAACGATAATCCCAGGTATGACTACTTTTTTTCATGGGCGACAATATTCGTTCCAAAATGTATGTGGGAAGCGCTTTGAAGTACTAAGCCATCCGGGAAAGAGAAAGATGTGTACAGCATGAAAAAAAGGAATGTTCCGAATAAAAATGGAATTCTGCCCCACATTTAAGCATCCGTTGGGTTTTGAGGAAGCCACGTTTTTATCGGAGCAGCCTTTTTTTGAATACCGGAAAGAAGTGGTGTGGATCTGTAGACTGAAGCTCTGTGAACGCCTTCTGATATTTTCTAAACATATTTATGGTACGTTTGGCTGCAGGCTTTGTAAATGATTCACACATCCTTATGAGTTTGTCAACACTTAGTGTTTCAGGCCCTTTGTCCCGCCCGACGGGGAAGTTTTCTGCGCGTCAGAAAGTGCAGCTTTTCCTGTTGTTTGAAGTGCGCTGGGCCTGGCGAAAGATCTCGCGTCATCCGGTGTATGCATAGTGACGTTGGCCATTGTTGGCTGCCCCACGCGTACCAAGTTTTCATTTCCTTGCTCGGACATCCGCAGATCTTTCCTCAACAGCATGCCGCAGGAAAAAAATACAACCACTGTGAAGAACTCTTCTCATACTTTATTCACTTGATATTTCTTATACACAATAAACGGTAAGGGCAAAATATTGAATGTAAATAAATAAAAGTCTGATTCTTTTGGTTGGGGAATATAAACGAGGCAGACCAGGGTTAGCAAACAAGAAAATAACAAACCTAAAATGTTTGTACAGCGATCATTCATTGAATGTTAACGCCCAGTAGGTTAAGGTAAATAATTTCTCTCTTTGCTTGCTGATAAATCAGTTGGCCTTGCTAAAAATATTCTTGTTTAGAAAAAAACACGACAGAAATGCGACTTAACTAAGAACTTTTATTGAAGACAATATACATTAGCATCCTCCCTCGTTCGAAGGCTGTATGTGAGCCTAATATATATCTTAATTTCTTGGTGAGTCATTCACTCTTAGAGATAAAGGTTTTGAAAAACATTTTAAATTAAGGATTTTTCAACCATTACAAATATTTTCCCAACGTTTCGAGATTTTCCAGATTCTCAAAACACTGACGGGGGTTTTCATTCCCTTTAAACCTTCAGGGTTTTTCAGCCAAAGCAAATATGCATCCCTTAAGGCTTTTCAGGGGAAAAAAAAGTTTGGGGTTTCTGCCCTTGTAAAAAATCTTTAAGGGTTTTTGATTTCCCTGAAAAACCTGCGTTTTGCCGGTTGAAAGAACCTCCCCTAATTTTTAAGAGTGTAGCCAGAATTTTACAAATTGATCCAAATTTCCTTTTGCGATGACGTATAGAGGCATTTCAATAGAACAGGGTGTGTCGCACCTGGTTTATCATGGCACATCCAGGTAAATTAATGGTCAATTTTTCATCTTGCCAAAGTAAATAGTCAAACGTACACAGTTTCAAAGTTTGTGTTGGCGCACCATGGCAACGGGATGCAAACCTCCTGGGAACTCTGCAGACCGTATTTGATGAGTTCCAATCATGGTGACATTTTGTTACCTTTAAAGGTAGATTCCATTTGTGCGATTTTTTTGTTTTTTTATTTTCATGTTCAGCCGCACAATCGGCAGTTCTTACAAACACATTCATAAAGCTGGTCAGTTTATTGGTAGGATGTCTGCTGGGAGAAATGGTCAATATATCGTGTCGAGGACTCGCTAATTAAGAACTTCGAATCCTCAACGGACGCACCAGCACTTTGACTAAAATACCAAAAGTTTCATCATAACTCCTACTGTTCGAAAAAAAAAAAATTAATAAATTGATATTTTCCTCAATTTACAGACCGTAATTAGAAGAAGGTGTGCTCCAAACATATACTCGTAACTTTTGACTCCGCGGAAAAAAATCATTTGGAAAAAAGTTTTGAAGTGTAAATTGAGTCGTTCCGCTGTTTTTTTTATGTCAGCTACTTTACGTGCGAGGGTTGTGCCTTCCCGTGGGAAAAGCAATGTCAAATCCCTGGTCAAATTGATACCATATCATCCAGATTAAAATAAACTTGTACATGGCTATGTCAAATTTCTTGAATAAATTTGATTTTACTCATCCTCCATGACTTTTGTGTAACATTCATGCCGAGAGGAGAATATCTCGAACATTTCAAGGATTTATATTTCGACTGTGGATAGAATAGAATTCCTCTCGCCGACACCTTACGAAGTTTCAATTCATAAGCCCCACTCTGAAAGCATTTGTAGAAACATGATATAATTTTTCCAACTTTGAGTTATCATTCAATATGACATCTGAATATAGAATTAAGAATGCAATCCCTGAAATGTGATGCAAAAATATTAATATAACTAAATGCAACTTTTTTTGTTAAGCTCTGTTAGTATGGTGCGATGTGGAGTATGGTTGACTGTTTCGACAGCACTAATGGATTTCCAGTTTAGGCCTACTTGTAAATATGTTATTTATTTTTTATCATATTGACGATACATCAATGCGTGAAACAGCAATGGAATTATTATGTATTGTAATGTGTACTGTCATTTTCAGAATTAAAAAAACAACTACAACATTTGAGCATGATTTCATCTTAGTGTGGAAAATAGGTCATCATACTCGCTTATCAATCTTATAGTGATATTTTTACGTTTTTTAAAGTCATTAAACTTAAGTAAACTGAAGCTTAAGTATAACAAGACTATTTTTTATAGCCTGCATCTCCAAAATCCCAGTCCTCGATGAAAAAAATCGGATCACTTTGCTCTCGAGAACGAGTTTTATGTTTATCGCAGGATCATATGGTTTGGCGATTTAACGACAGTTTCATGTCCTACTGTGACATGTCTTGCTGGCACGAAGTGGTTGGATGTCAGGGCTGCTCAGTCATGCTGAACGCTCATGTCCCCGCACGAAACCATATCCCCCAAACGTGACCTTCCTGCAGACTTATCGAAACGTGCAGTCGCAATTAGCTTTTTACAGTTTCACGATTTCACGATTTTAATCAAGAGTGTAAAATCGTGACCTAAAATAGTGAAATACGCCAAGAGAAAATATCATTCATGATATGATTGATCATCAATCTATTTAGAACAACAGGTAGACTTGTTGAAATTATCAGTTTTTGATACAAATCATGAGCACATCTGTCTTCGAATCCCTCAACTTTCTCTAATGAGTCATAATTTTAGAAACCAAAAAAATCAGGTGTGGTCAAAATCATATGCTTTAGTGGAGTTATTTGAGATGAATACTGGCACGGAAGGCCTATGGCTGCAAGCCCATCAGTAATTTCTGCATAACGTCCTAAACTTTGTGGACATTTGTAAAATGGTACTTGAAGCAATCGAAATATTCCTTCGAGAATCCATTGGGAGTACTGAAGGTTACTTACAAAACTACTGAAAAGTACTTATATTTTGATTAAAATTACTGAAGAAAAGGAACGTTTCCCGAGAGCCCTCGTGGAAGGTTGGCAGCTCTGGTCTCCAGCTTTAACCAAAGGTAGGGGAGTGGCGATTGGATTTCATCAACCCGGGCAGCCCGAGAAAACATTAATACCTACATGTCTTCAGAATGAATGCACCCCGGATAAAATGTTTTATTTTTGTTTTCAAAAACCTAAACAAATGCCCTTTTTTTTCTTTTTTAACATCCTTTTTGAAAAATGGTTGTGATTGAAATTCTCAGTGCTCACAAATACTTCAAACCATGACGACTCTTCAAAAAATGAAACAATATTATGTCGAATTGCGCGTACAGTTGGAGTCAATTATGTTGCGACCTACATGTAAATTGTATTGACTACCGGTAGATGAAAATCTTTAAGAAAGTCGAACAGTCACGACCGCGTCGCTGGCGAAATCGCATTCGAGACGCTGGTTCATACAGAAGAATATGATAATAGTAAATGACTTGCTCACTGATGAAAACACATTTTTATTTAGTAAAAAAGACAACTAACTCCCTTGCCTGCGGAGTCAGATATTATTTCTGAAATGCTAACTGCAGATGAAAATATTTTTTTCATCCGTACCCTCAAGTTAGTTCCACCCGTTGCGCGCTAACTATTATGTTCTTTATATTGGAGTCTCCGCACTATTATCATATCCCTGTCCCGGGGCTTCTAAAAGTTTGAGTTCTGTTGTTTATTGTCGTGTTTGAATGCCTTTGGAGCCCGAATTGCCCAGCATGAGCGCCAGAGTGGCCTAAACGACTGAAACACTCCAAATCTGGGCCATTCGAGCGGAGATAATCACAGTCTGTGTGGATGACCCCGAGAAGAAATGAGAGACACCTTCGTGTCAATCAAACTCCTCAATGGCATTCAACCTTTTCAAAATATACGACAGAATCCAAAACCATATTATTAAAGGGACCAAATGTCTTAAATTATAAGAAGTTATCTCGACTCGCTCCAAATCCGCGCAGAGATAAAAAGTAATTTTCACGAACTGCTTTTTCTATTTTGGTAATGATAGATGTTAGGTATAATTAGGCGGGCAGGGCTATTAGACCGTTTACCATCACCGATTATGTTTGTAAGAATATTGTCTGTTTCGGCAAAAGATGCTTATCTAGTTGCCGCATCTCTGAATGATAACTCATGCTAACTGCCTCCAATTAGATAAGGCTTTAAGGCAGGATTCACCGCCCCTGACGTCCTATCCTGTGGTGTCGGCTCCATGCTTGGCCGTCACGTACGCATCCGGCCTGAGGTGCGCCCTCGCGCGGTCAACTGGCCTTAGGCACCTGACCCATCCGCCCCAGGGTGGGAGCCAACAGGCGGGGAATCTTACTCCTCCATCCCAGGGGAGGATGTTATCGCAAAGAAAGTTACAACCTCTTTTTTGAGGTCTTCCAATTTTGTGTACTCTTTATTTCTGACTGATTTTTTCGAGAAAATTAGGGGTTTCTGATTTTGCAAATGTTTTTTTCAGCTGTAACCAAGAAAAGAAGTGGATCGTGAACCACATTTGGAAACAATATGTCCGTAACATTTCTTCCCATTCTTTGGCAAAATCCCTCCAGGTCTTTTCACACAAGTGCGGAAGGCGAGCAGCATTTTTTAAATCAAACAATGAAGTAATTGTTCATTCTGTCAGTGGTAAAGTGCAGTAACAACAAGTATGTCTGGTCTCGTATTCTACCTTATTAAATGTGAAATCATTTTGACAGTATGAAAAAGGCTACTGAAAGTGACAAAACAGGACACACACAAATGTGATGTTTAGTTGCAAACAACGGAAGGAAGAGCCAAAGTTATTGGCTTGGCAGGACAGGACTTGGCCAGAGCCAAAGTCACCGAAGACGACCCTGTGGGGAGCCGCCTAAGATCTGCAGCTAACAGCCGATTTTGTTGCGTCGCATGAGCTAAGGTAATGGTTACTTAAAATCTAAACGCAGAAAAAGAAGAAAATGTTATGGACAATTTATTCTGTATCTCGATACTCGATATTTTTGTCAATCCTCACAAGATTTTTCAAGGCCACTGACCGTAGACACGAATGATGAAATGCTGCCCCTAATTGCGTTATCATTCTCTCTCATATATCCACCCATTCAGCCCCTGTCAATGCGCCCTGAACATACTGAATACAAAACGAGTCTAACTGTTCACCGACAACCGCAATTTGCCCCCAGGGTCAAATTACCTGTCCAAAATGAAAAACGAATTTTGACGATATACGTCTCCTTTCGGTGGCAACAAACAAGTTGCGCCCGCCCTTTGTGGGGATTTCTAAACCCTATCATCGTGTATGGAAGGCACGAACCAAAACTTCACTTTCTATGCAAAATCATGCAGTTTAATGTGCGTTGTAATATTTTCTTTTTTGCCCGTTGACCCGAGGGTAATAAATTACGGGAAAACCTACGAGAACATTTGGCAACATTGCGCGGTTCATCTTTTTTACTTCTGCAAAACTATATTTTTACTGCATGATCTTTTTTTATGTCAAGCAAGAAAAAGTTAACAGACTGGTGCATCTGTGTGCTCTACTTCTGCAATACGAACACGTACTTGTAACTGTTGCTTGTAGTGCCTTTCTTAAAGGGCATGCACGAGCTAGGGGGTCAGGTGGCGATGTCCACGAAGGCGACCGATATTCAAAGGTAAATGTGATTGGACCCAGTTTAATGTGTAATAATACAAACATCCTCGTAAAGGCTTGAAAGGTCTTATTGTGTACTGCGATATGTTACATTTGTAGTTGTATATTTGGAGCTTTATGTGCCTTATTTTGGTCCGGATCCGATCTCCTCTCGAACTCCCTAATCCGTGGTACATACTAGTGAGTGAAATCTTAGTTTCCTCAAGTTGACTTTGTGGCCTACGGTCTCAATGACCATATCCTTTTGAATTCCTGCTGCCCAGTTGTCTTCGTATAAAAAGCTGACGCCACCAAGAAACGACCCCTGTGTCTAGTGCAACATGATCTACGCAATATTTGACACTACCACCGCACATCTTATACAAAAACTGACTGATTGCAATATTTCACGAAGAGAATAGGGACATAAGCTGCTTCTTTTTGTTTCGATTAATTTCCTGTTACCGCCGGCTTGGGAAATCATAACCAACTGCACAAGGTCGGTTAGAAACATTTCTTTCGTTTCGGGTGAACAGATTCAACGGTTTCAACAGAATCTTATCGGAATTTTTTTCATAATCATCATCGTCCTCGTCGTCGTCATCATCACCATCACCATCATCGTCGTTGTCAACTTAACCACCATCGTCATCATCATCATCATTGAAATTGCTTGGCGACTTTAAGCGCTTTGCAAACAAGCGAGTTCTATTACTGTTACTATTAATAAAAATTGTCATTAAGCTGTTAGTACTTAGAGTACATGTACTTCTATTTCAGGATAATAAAGGGTTAAGATTCAAAGCGAACATCACTGCAGCAGATATCCCAGTTGATCTCTTCAATAATTTTACGTCATATTTTTCAAATCCTCACACTTTCGTTATCCCTAACACATCTCTGTCTAAATCCGTCGCTAATTTCACATCATTTTAGCCGCATACGGGCATATTATCTTGGGAAGACTCGCATCAACTATCGTTCCTTCATCTCATCAATCTTACAGGTAAATCAAGGGGCTGTTACTTTTAATCAGCTCCCCGCGACTGATTTTGATTTCCACTTTGGCAACTAAAGTGAGTGCTTGCACTCCCTCTTAATTTTCAAAAACGGACTCCTGGTATTTGATAGTACGTACGCTGTTTTGCTGGTAATCAAGATACTAAGTAAAAAATCCATGTTGATGCGTGGCAGCACGTTTCTTATCATAAAACAACTTGCAGAGCTTTACACGCAGCTCTGGCGCAGTACCCAGCTAAAAATAACAGAAGGTCCCACCAAAATAGTCCATGATAGGTTATTTTGGTGTATCCCGCTGTGAAGAGACAAACTCTGATTTGAGAGATGATGGCTGAAGAAAAATCCCAAAGAAATTTAGGAAAGGGTCAAACTTTGAAACAAGGTACATGTACATGTATATATATACTCACTGTCTGGTAGATACTTAAACAAGTACATGTATTTGCTTGTAACTTATTTGAAATGGTTAGAACCCTCATTGAACCCTCCCGCTGTATGAAGAAGCTTGGGGACAGGGACAAAGTTGACAAGCCTTCGGTTGCAGGTAATATTGACCTTCATTAGTCTCACTGCCGAGAAGGTTCTAAAACAAAGCTTCCGTTCAAGAGTTTCTGAATGGTTACAGATTTCTCATTGAACCATCTCTCGGCGTCTCCACTCCGTAAGGCAATCGCCATCAGGCGCTTCAGCCGTTTAAGGGTAGGCGGCGCTGACAGTTGTCGCTGGAAGGATTCCCTCAACAGTTTTCAAAGCCGAAATGAAAAGTGGTGAGAATCTTGATGTATTCCCGATTTACTTGAAGGGCAAAACTGGGTAAAGTCAAAGTTCCCCATGTTTGTTTTTTTTGGAATGAACAATGACCGAGTTCAAGCGTAGTCGTTGAAGTTAAATGGTTACGTATCCTCTATCGCAAGATCATTAAATGGTAACGATACCAGTGCCAACTGAATTTCTATTTTCCTGGACCACCAGTAATTACGAACGGTGTACCCCTTAAACTATAAGTTCTTAACATTTTTAACGATTTTAACCATTTCTAACCCTTTTGTGTCAAATAAAAGTCAGCTACCCACCATCTGACCTCAATAAGTCCAATAGATCCTTAAGAACTGCCGGAGCTCGTTGTTTAAGGCACTTTTCGGTCTCGTTTACGATGACTTCACCCATTCTTTCACACATTTACCTTAGCGATATTTGAGATATTTCTCTCATTTGAAAATTGGCCCTCGGGCGAAAAGTGGACACAAATGACGGTTAACAAAATAAGCGCATAAAAATGAAAAACTGAAAGTGTACGTGTTTATTTGTTTGTTTAAGTATTGTCAACAATACAATAAATAATGATGAACAATACATGATAGTTCAAACAAAACAATACCCATTTGCCGATAATCCACTTACAACTGCACCAGTATTGTCCGCAATTTTGTTTGCTTGTTTGGTTTACTTTCTTTTGATGAATTGTTACTTACGGCTCTTGGCAAAATTGTCTGTAGTTATATCAACAATTGATCGAAAACTCACAGCAGTTTTTCTTCAAGGAAGAATGACAACTCGAAATGATATGTTGGTGTTCTTTTTGCCCGGTAATGCGAATGTTCTGCGAGACAAAAGGTTGAAAGTGATTGCTAATGAAGATACAGTATTCATGTGATGGTGCAAAAAACAGCCTTAAAGGCATAAAGGTGTGTTCACTGGCAACATTTTCACAACATTTCGCAGCTTTTTTGGAACATTCGCGGCATCAGAGGCCAACAAAACTGCGACATTGTTGGCGAAATGTTTGAAAAAATCGAGATGTATTCGGCTATCAATACCTACAAAAATAGTGGTCGATGTACAGGGCATATATACAGGATGCATGTGAAGCACTGATGATCGGACAAGATCAGCGGATTCAGGTTTCATTGTGTGGCGACATCGACCGGCCTCCGTCAGATACTCCTCCGAACCACTTTGGTCATCGGGTGACTCTTAGGCGCCAGGCTATCCTATTGATGCTACATACGATATAGCCGTTCCTTCAATGGGGCATCAGTTCTCCAATAACCGATACTCTTCATGGCCGGAAACTGCTGAAGCCACTTCTCTTCACGGGGCAACTATTGGGTGTGTATCAAAGGGACACGAAGGTCATGAGAGACTGAGTTAGTTGATACATGAATGGCTTCCTGCAGTACCGTGACTTCTCCCAATCGGATACTTCATAACACTAAAATTCTGAAACCCGCTTTGTATTCATGAGGAACTGAAAATTTAAACATCGATGGTATTCTTAGGTAACTAGGCTCGCATAGGTCTTACTCAATTAACACGTATCTTTGTGTTTTCTAAATCAAATTATGTTATATGGTATTTATTTGATAAGGGTGAAATACAGAACCCCGCAAAACACCGATACGCGTTCCTGCTTTGCCGGAAAACGGCGTACTACCACAGCGTCATGCATTTTCACGGCTTCCCATTTATTCGTGTTGGGTCTGGATTTTATTTAGCTGGGGTGCGTGGTGGAGAATCCGTAAAGCTATTCCACGGTGATCTTTTTCCTTTTGATTGTCCGGGTTGTTTGCGGACGATTGTGCCCGACTCCCTCCAAGACGTGATCGGCTAGGTTTCCCCGCAAAACCCGCACCCGGCGATAATTAGATTCTCATCGCTCGGGAAGCCGGTGCTCTCGTCTCAATGCGCTGATATTGGCCTCGCATAGAACCAACTGATTTCACTATTCATATGTAAAGTACCTAGATTACAGCCTGAATATGGCCTTGTCAATCACTAAAATACAATTTCGTCTTAATTCGTCGTCCTAACTATCCCGGAGAATCAGCAAAGGTTTCAGGACGACTCATCGCTGTGTGGCAATCAAGTTAAGAGTATTTCAATCAGTTGATAGATGTAATGTAGAAAACTCATCTGGAAATGAATCTGTGCTTCCTGATTATCTACGAGTCCTTAATCTCGGTGTCGCAAAATGCATACTGTACTTCCCAGTGTAAAATGTACACTTGGCAAGCTGAAAACGTAATGCATGACGTATATGCTTAACCCAAAATGTTTTTAAATAAAAAGCATGATTAAGTGAGAAAAAACCCAAAAACCAAACAAGGTCTTTAGTGTTGTCACAATTGAGCGCTAAGAGAAGACTCGCTGTAATTCAGTCGAAAAATCGGTTGCTGTCTAAACGCAGTCCTTTTTGTAATTAGCAGGATTTTAATTGTCGTACCTTCAAGATACATGGAAAACGTGCGGTGCAGATCAGCCAAGTGGGTTAGCTTGCAGGTATCCCCCGGCCATGAGAAAAAAGCAAGCTATTTTCCAACTGGTGTTTAGCCTGCAGTTTGCAAAAAATGTAAAACTTTCTTTTCACACTCATTGACACAGTTAAAATGATTCGTCATATTTTACTTATACATAGACTTTTAGTCATCAGATTGAAAACTATGTATTCCTTGAATAATATTCCCTATTTCGGAATACCTAGCCCTAGCATATGCATCTACTCATCTTGTCTTTGATGAGGGATTAACAATACTTTTCTTAATGTCCTTTATGACACATTTTCCTCCCACATAAGGAGTTAATGTCACTGCTATGTCTGCACTGACAAAATATGCTTCAACGTTCAATCAAATCGCATGTTATTTTTTTCGCCCTGACACTTTTTTCACCTTTGATGAAAGAAGGTTGTCACCCCAAGGTTCGAGGCTTTGATGGGGATACTTGAGACCCATGTTAGGCCAAGTAAAAAAGAAACTTGTTAATACTCGCCCCTACCCACCAATATTTCAAAGGCCGCTTAGAGAATTTTTAAAAATCTTTTCGTTTTAAATCTTGTTGCTACCAATTCCTTTAGCTTCGGTTACAGAGGTAACGATTTCACCAGGCTAGATTTTTTACAGTTGTCTTGCGTCAATCTCGGCATCACGGAAAACCCCGATTAGACGTACTTCCGACGACCTTCGGGAAAGGGCCGAGATGTTCCGAGATGATGGCGAGTTGAAGTCTGAGTATGAGCACCAAATGGTGCGCAACAAAGAAAAAAAACTGCCCTGTCTGAATTTCGAGAAGAGGTTCGGACGAAGAACGAGTGTCATTCTTACTTGGCCTTAAGCTTCTGAAAGACCATTCTTATCATCTTAAAGCATATTGTCCACGTCGTCATGTCAACTATTGCAGAAGACACGGTAACCCAATACGCAGCCTTCCCTTATTGTCATATAACTGCAATAACAGAATTATGTTTCAATTCATCTCATCACATCAACTCGTTTCTTCACATGGTCCATCATGTTGAGTGGAAGATAATTATCATTCGTATTCAAAGAAGCCTTATTCTGTGCATACAGTATATGGTGTGAAAAGGTTATAATTTCATGTTAGGTCATTGAATAGTTTCAGTTCGATCGTTCCCAAGTGGCAATGTATCAGATGGTATAGAAACACAAATGAGGGTTTCTGCGTAAACATATATATCATACTAGTACATTAACTGATAAATTTGTGGTTTGAAAGAACCGCAAAAACTGGATTACCACTGTTTTCATCTTCGCCCTCAGGCCAACCAGAATGACGCAGGAAATAAGCCATGAATCCTTCAGCCGCCAGGATAAGGGTAGGCCTCCCGCCTCTCGGAATCCTTACATAGGGGCCAGATTCCGCGTTCGGTTAAACTCGAGGCAGTGGAGGAAACGCATTTCTTATCCCTCTGGTAGTAGCTAATTAGTCCCTAGTTGGAGTTTAATAGAAACCCAGTAAATCTTTTCATAACCGCTGCGGGAGTGCAAGAAACGACCGCAATGCGACGTGGAGGCAAAATGCGCCGAATTACCATCTACCGGGGGTACCGTGTGATATAATTACATAGACACGGGAGCGGGGACGGAGACACTGCCTAGGGGGATGCTCCGGTATAAGCATTCCTCGCCTCCCCGTATCATGCGGGTTTTGTTCCGCTCGGGGAAATGAGGGATAAGAACCTCCTTGCAGAGTCAAACCCTTCAATTTGCGATGGCCTTTTTTACGAAGATTTAGGTCTCGGTGTGCTCGTAACTTGGCAGTAATTTGGTAATTTGCTTGAAATAAGGGATAACCTCCTCCTTGCCAAGTCGAACTCTTCAATTTCGGATGGCTTCTTTCGTGAGAATTTAGGTCTCGGTCTCGCGATACAAATAACTTGGCAGTGTCAGATAGTTTTGGGGATCCTTTTTTGTTAAAAATCATATCAGATTCTGTATCTCGTTAAGAATTTATTTGCTGGGTCAAAATCTTCTCGTAATTTCTGATTTTATTTTCAGTTTCTTTAAAATTTTGGTTTAAGTTTATTAATGATTTTTTATGATATCGAATAGGAAATTGTGCTGGGATATATTTTGATAATCAACGCGTTGTTTCTGTCCTGAAAAAACATTTGATCGGATACCTGTAGGGCCTATTCACCCGAAATCCACCCCATTTTCCATTTTTGTTCATTTTAAAATGACAATGGCGGATCAAAGGGGGTCGCGATTGGTGTGAGGTGATAGGGGGCATTCTGGACTAACATGCCATACCAGTCGCTACAATAAGCAACTCGAATTTTTAGTTCCAGCCTCGCCCGAAAACCACCCCATTTTTCATATTTGTTCGTTTTAAAATGACAATGTCCAAAGTACCAACAATCACCACATGTAAGTATTAAATATTAGTTATTCCTATCATCACGCTGTTTACTTCGTGATGGTTCCAGTAGAAGTTTATATAACATAATTGTTAATTTCACCGTTTTTTCTACTAACTTTATTTTTCAGTATTTTACTGATTCATGAGAAACGATTCACACCTATTACCAGGAGTGTATTTAGCGCTCGAAATCATTGCCTGGCTTCCTTTGAGGCTGGTCTGCTGTTTTACAAACACAAAGACGGAATAAAGGCAAGAGTGGAAAAAATATTGTATAAATTACTCCGGATACGGGGCACTTAGACGCACACCGCCGCGTTAAATGTATAAATCCTACTACCGTGTTTGAACATTGACCCAGACCAAAAGTAATTAGGTTTCGCCAAAACATGACACTCAATTCATTTCGGCTAAATTTGCTATGATGTACCTTATTACGATCGCATAATTTCGCTACGGTTGATTTCTAAAGAATCCGTCGAACTTGATCTAGTGCGCGGAGTTTTCATTTCCACCGTTCTGATGAAAGTTTCAACGAAAACATTTCTTTTGTGATGGCGGACAAAAGCAGACGATATAATCAACATGGAAACGAGGCTGACATATTTGCAAGGTCAAAGGTCAATTGGTGAGGTACTTCAGCAGTTGATTCGCACGATTTTACGGCCAGGTGTTATTCTTTCATATAATTTCTAGTTTGATAAAGTGTAAAAGTTACTGGTGGGAAGACTAAAATAATTCGTTTTCAAAGTTTGGCAACAATATTTCATGACAACGAAGCCGTTACGTATTCATGTCTTTTAAGTTGCTTCTCTTCTTATATATTGATTTTAACTTCAATGTCAATTCTCTCTCCGTTCATCAAAACTATTTTCCGTGGGTGCGTGAACATAGCTCGAATATGCACGAACTAATTACTGGGATGATGGAAAGCCCCCTTTTAACAAGAATCGGGTGAAAAGTTTCTGCGCTAACATTTTTTGTATCTCAATAGTCATACGAAAGAAATTCTTATATATATACACGAATAAGGTGCCAGTCAGCTTATTTTTTTAAATTAGTGCGTCAAAGACAGCTTCATCATGTACTTTAGTGAGTATGGGTGGACCTGCAGCTTCTTTTGCGAAATATGACAAAAAGAATACTTTTAGCACATTAGATACCCTGGTACCGGTATGCGAAAAGAATAATCGAAACGAGCAAATATTTGAGCAAAGGTTTCTGTGAGTTTCTGTGACATTGCTGCCAATGTCACGCCCCTAGTTCAGCAAACACGAAAACTGCATATGCCTGGGATTACCATCGTCAAACAGGCGTGGGCCCAGCAACATCAAACTCGAGTCTGCTGAGATTAAATTGCTCAAAAGCTTCCCCAGATTCCTCGGCGACCGAGTGAGACACGCCTTAATGAAAAGACATTACGACGCAGCGCGTATGTGACGAAATTGAATAAGTCCCGCGTCCCAGAGCGGCTATTCAAAGTTGGCAACCCGGCCTCATCAAATATTTGCACACTGCGCGTTCTTAATTAGCTTAGATTGGATTAAATTAATTAAAGTGCTCAGGGTCCTGTAACAAGAAGTGACGATATGCTCGCAGACTTTCTCATTGTAGCTTTATAAGTTTCTAATTTGAAACCTCGCACCTATCATGCCACTTTCTTTGCAAATGCACTACTGACTAATGTAAACGTGGGCGGAAAATGTCCTGGTGTATGAGGTTAATGTCGTCTGCTGCAGTGTTTGTTTGTGGAAACTTGACAGGCGCCTTCAGCGGAACCAGCGTCCTTCTAACAAGGAAACCATCTAATTCGTTAAGACTCTTCTAATTCCATCATTGTTTGCCAATGGTTGTAAATAAATTAATCGGCTGAAGTGAAATTGTATCACTGAAACCAGTTGAATGTTTGATCAAGTGAATTTCAAAAGCATTTCGATGTAGCCATCATTTTGAAAGTAATCACCGTAAAAAATCGTTGCGTGTGCTTTCCCCTAAGACCATGCTCACTTCAGTAACATTGCAAAATCTATGCTGAATTTTTGTTTCAATACGTCGAGTCGGATACTGATGCCATGAGAGACAGAAATTTTTTTTGGCAATTACATGTACTTGGAATAAGAGAGAGAGAAGAAGGGTTTTCACGAAATAAAAAGAGTGTGTAGTTTGCTGCTGAACTTGCAAAAAGAGGCAAAAAGAGGTTTTCACATAATAAAAAAAGGTTGGAGGTTGCCTTCTTTCATTAGAGTATAACGTACAATGTGACGTATAGCGTGAACAATTTTGTTCGAATCTCACTCCCTTTGATCAGAAATTGCCATACGAAATAATGACAACACGCAATTGTTATATTGACATTATGTGTTTTCGTAAAATACTCTGTACAACGTTATATTCTTTTTTTTTAACCTTCTCTGTGCTTTGTCGTCTTTTCACAGCCAGTATCGATGCACAAAAGTACTTTCGAAGACAAGGCATATCAATATTTTCCTGTCGTATCGGAATCCTATCCTCAACGGGTGAAATCGTATAATCGAATGAAGATATATTACGTGCATGTAACATTGAGGCATCACTCATCCCTGCCTTTACTGTACGTATATGTCATTAGTTAAAATCGTACAATATTTATCATACCTCAAAGCTATCAAATATGCTTGTAGTGCGCACGACCTGGTATCATTGAATCACTTTCTCGGTCATTGAGAATCTTAGAAAAGCATCAAAAACACGCGGGACTTTGTACACTTTATAGACACCTTGGCCATGTTTCGTAAAGCGGGCAAATTTCACAGGTAGCTTCTCCTTGCTCACAAAGGCTGATTCACAGTCCATTACAAGACTTACTCAATGGTTATGAATGAGACGCCAGCTAGCATTGTTACAGGACTCTAAGGCGAAGAGCTAATCTGCTTTATCCTAAGAATAAAGACGAACAAAAGTGAGACCTTAATGCCGTATCCATACTAGTGATATGGGAAAATGTACGTGAGATATCACGAATTGTGCTTTCATTCATCCAGGTTTCTATTCTATTCTCTAAAACTAACTCATGCTATTTATGATTTTGCCTTTGCTGGCTCTGAATGGAATAATGGATAAAGTGGTTAGTTCCGAACAAGCCAAGACCTTAAGGTAAGAGAGATTTCTTTTGTCCGCGTGACTGGCAGTCGGACTGCGGGGCATGGCCTCTGAAATAACCGCGCGGCTTAGGGTACCAAGCGGCGGACCGCCTGCCGCAATCCCCCATTCATATCACCCGTTCCCGCCAGCGAGGAGTGACCGTGAATGTCCCAGGGCGATAATGATATAAACAGGAGAAATTTTAAGTTCCTTTTTTCAAACCGACATCAGTTTTGCGTTAGCCAAACTATGGATTCTGGTTGATAGCTTTCCGCTTTCTAGATCCGGTGTTGGCTTTTATAACAACCCTGTTTACTCTGGGCTGTTCTGTCAATGGTGCATACCCAATGAAATTAAAATGCTTCAAATAATAGTTAGGTGTTGGCAAAAGAGATTCTTTAGTTTGTGCTCCTAGCTAGTACATGTCGTAGCAATATTAACTAAATCTTCCTGAACGGAGATCAGCGAAGTGACTTGAAAACTGTTCAACGAAGAGTACGATTTTTACATTTTGAAAATGACAACAAGAATATGGCCTACTTGTAATATCTTTTTCTATGTCATTTTTTGTCATACTTTAGATTTTAGTTTTTAAATTTGATATAGCTCGCTGTGATTTAGAGGGAGAACTTGGGTGTGGGATTTAGGCGACCAGGAGGAAAATGCACCTATTCGCCTCCATGCGCCTCCTCGATGTAGCAAGAGACTACATGCCGATCACTTATAACGATATCGAAAGGAAACGACCGGCTACCAAAATTTAGAACTACCAATTAAAAGTGCAAGCAAGGGCAATGTTGAGCGAATGATACAATCGGCCAAAACATTGTCTAGTTACTATGTAGAAAATACAGAACTAAGGAAATATAGGTGTTACAAATCAATCATGAAATGCAGTGGGATATAGGTGAATGGTACTTCTTTGTCAGCTTCTACTAAAACCGAGCTAATTGGCTAAAAGCCGGGCACTGTTTCATTTCAACAAGTTTTTTTATTTCATCGGTGTCAGAAATCGGGGTAGAAGGGTAACTGAAGAGCTCCAAGAGGCGGCGGGCTGCACTGGTCGAGAGAATGCGCGGACATCCGAGTGCCACTCCGTGGTGAAAGGTGACGGGTCGAAAGAGGTCAAGCGGAGCATCACCGTACAAGTAATCTTTATGTCTGACCCACATTGTTAATGTTACCTAAATATTGCAGAAAAATAATGGCCTGAAAATTTTCTCATGACATTTTCATTTCGCAATTTTTTTTTTATATTGGTAAAACAGAAGATGCTAATAGTATTGAATATTGGTATGCTGCTTGATGGTACGCGGGAAGAGGGTAATAATTTCAGCAATTTCAGCTCGACATATGTCATAAAAGATGACAAGCCATTAAATCTACATACATGTGTATTTGTGATGCATTAACAACTAGGAAATATTCGTGAATCAAGAAAAAAAACAACTGGAAACGCGACGATGATAAAGTCGATGCATTGTACGAAGGCGCACACATTTACACGTCCCTTTATAACCAACAACAACAAGAAGAGAAAAGAGCGAGGAGCAGACCAATTGCTAATTGATGCACTTTAAGAGAAACGTTTTTGAGCTTTTGAAAAATATTTACATTTTTTTTCGGCCAACATAATTATGCACACCGTTGTGGCTTTTCAGTAAGATGAAAAAAAGTTTTTTGAGACCAATTAAGGGCTTATTTTTCGCTGAAAAACGTCAACGGGCTGCATATTTATTTAGGGTCTGATCTGTGAAAAGCCCTTAAAAGTTTCATTAAAAGCTAAAAAAATCTTTATTTGATAATGCGTAGATATATGTAAAGTAACAGAACATCTGAAGTACAGAATGAGGTTATGGAACTATTTAGCTAGTAAGTCAGTATGATTATTCGTTCTCTGTGGTCCAGCTATATCAAAATAGTGTGTTTTTCTTTAATTGAATATTATTGTGATCGGGAAAGAATTATGTCAAGATATCTTAGAGCTGAAGAGTTCTTGAGAGAACAGTCCTCACAAAGACAAGCGTGTGTCATAACGACCACTCGATGACGAACAAAAGCGGTCTAAAATGGAAATAGTGCCTGGAAGGGCGTAATACATATTTATATGGAAGTTCAAGAGGTTTTTAAGGGGAGACCATCTGCTTTTGTTGGCCGCTGTACCCCTCTGAGTGGACCCCGCGTGGAACTGGGAGGAGGTAATGTACTTGTTCGAGGTAAAATGCGGTATCTTCGTACTTTTGGAGTTTGGTTTAAAATATACAGTAGGAGGCTTCCCGAGAAGGCCACACCAAAATACTTGTTGAATCGTCTTTGTTTTTATACTTACGTAGATCTGAGTCACTATTTTCTTTAACATGCTTATTTTCTGGATACTTAACTTTCTCATTGATTCACAGGAAGAGAACAATCAGATTTGACAAACAAGCCGATCTTCCAAGAATAATCGCACTCAGAAATAAGGATTCGCCTGAGATTCTGTAATTCTTCCGTCACTGGACCTGGCAAAAATCATTTTGTGATTCTGGTTAAAAGGCCGGAATGAAGAAATTCTTTTTCGATTTTGCAGCATATCCTTCTGAGGGTCTTGTATTAGAATTATTCTAAGATTCTTGGAATAATCCTGCAAATAGTGTGTTGGTTGTTGGATAGGAAAATGGGCATAGCTCGAGCAATACCTTTTTCTTCATCTACACCAATAGAAATATTGCATTTTGTACCATTTAAAAATTTGTTCAGTTGAAATATTTAGTGTGGCCTGAATTACCAAATGCGTTTCAAGAACTGAGTAAACACACATTTAATAAGTAGATGCGGCTAACTTCAATCGGGATGGTGTTGCAGTACCACTCCAAACCCCTCCTTTCAGTTTCAGCTTGCTGAATAGAAAACGAGACACACTTCATTGAAGTTTGATGTGCAAGCTCTTCAAACCAGCGATCTCTTTCAAAAAATTCAATTTGCACGAAGCAGTGCTATTCGTAGGATAAATAAACTATACAACAGTTAAGTCTTTTGACTTGTGCTTCGTAGTTCTTTTGTTTTCCGTCTTCTTTCAAAAATATTAGGAAGATTCGAAGATAATTTGACTTTAAAGAGTCGACAAATGTTACTATTAAAAAACTGCATGACACGAGAGTGTTTTTTGCCAAAATGAAACGAAATACTACAAGGGTTTTGATCTTGGTTTAGGTAGTTTTGAAGACGAGTTACATCCATTTCTAAAAATAATTATTCCAAAATACCCCGTGTTTTCAAGTAGTAGCGATAGGTTGTAAAATCTGCCCTTTTCACAAGAATCATTTCGAAACCGGTTAACCGCCAATTTTTGACGCCTTTTTATCTTCGCGATTCGCGAAATTTTCTGAAAAAATGGGGTTACAGGTTTTTACTTTGGCGGATGACAAATCATTCGGTTTTCGAATCAAATTTTTTTTCGCGATTTTATTTCGCGACTCAGTTATTCGCGAAATCCGCGAAAACAATAGCAAGTGAATATCTGACTTTTACAATATCTATGTTTCATGTACATTTTACCATGCTCTCAAATTAAAAAGAACCTGCAGAAAGTTTCAATCATTTACAAAGCTGTCGAAAGCGTACACAAAGCTGTTTATACAAACTATCCCAGAATACGTTTATCTTCAAATATTTTTTCCCGACTGATAATTTAAAAAGTTACTGACTCGCATGGTGCTTTTTCTATTTTGTGTTGGTATACCGTCAGATAATGGTGGGGTTGCGCACCTGTTACAGAACATCAACTTTGAAACTGAATTGACATTCTCCGCGTGCAAGGTTCGATTTATCTCAATTAAATTGTTGACAGTGATAAACGACCATTATAATGGAGCAGACATAGTTTGCTCGCTACCTTTCCAATACCATATATAATGATGGCTAAACTTGCCCTCTGAGTTCAGTAAAATACCGGCGAGTAGGCCTTTGCCCTCGGTAGGTTGAATATTTACTTTTTGCAGTGATCATGGACCTATCCACACCACTTTACATTTCTAGAACAATCAGTGGCTAAGCAACAGTTTTGCAATATAACAGAAAACCTTAAAGGTTTTTTTCAGAACCTTTACAGAAGTCAGTGCTTAGGATGCATATTTGGTTTGGCCCAACAAACGTTAAAGGTTTTGCAAAAGTTCAAAAAGCTTTTTTTTCTAAGAGTGTACAGGCTTCAAGATTTGATTCAATTTCATCACTCGTTCAAAGTCTATTGCATGCTGGCGTCTCCATCCCATTCACCGATGTCGTATGCTGGCGTCCCCAGCCCAATCACCGAATATCGTATGCTGGCGTCCCCAGCCCAATCACCGATGTCGTATGCTGGCGTCCCCGGTCCAATCACCGATATCGTATGCTGGCATCCCCGGTCCAATCACCGATGTCGTATGCTGGCGTCCCCGGTCCAATCACCGATGTCGTATGCTGGCATCCCCGGTCCAATCACCGATGTCGTATGCTGGCGTCCCCGGTCCAATCACCGATGTCGTATGCTGGCGTCCCCAGCCCAATCACCGAATATCGTATGCTGGCATCCCCGGTCCAATCACCGATATCGTATGCTAGCGTCCCCGGTCCAGTCCCCGATATCGTATACTGGCGTCCACATCCCAATCACCGACTCTTACAGTATAATATTAGAAATATCTGTAGTTAGTTCACTTTCTTCGCATCGCTTCAATTCAATTCAGATACTCATTAAGTTAACTGCCTTCCTTCTCAACTGTTGTTGTTTTAATCATTCATGATCTGACACCAGTTGACATGTTTCTAGTATTTTAGATCTTCAAACTGAGCGCCAACACGTCAAAGCATGCTTATGAGAAATTCAAGCAGGACTAATTGGTATAATTAGTGATACTTTGGTCGGTTCTGACGTGTGCGTTTTAACGACGAGAGGAATCCCTTTGAGGTACATTGAAGAGGTGACACCTTTTTAGCTAAAGGGATACAGTTATGAAAATCTCGTCATTAGAAAACGGGTGAACATATGCGTCTCATTGTGGCTACTCTAACGTAGTGCTAAAGTTTTCATTCTTGATGAAACTTAACGGGCGTACAAGTTGATATATTGCGCAATCGCAAGATATGGCGGTCACCTTTTGGCGAGTGTTTACCATGTCACAAATCATTACCTATGAAGCTGGTGGTTGCCATCCCGCTCCTCCCGGTCGCAGTGCGGTATGGAGAGGATGCGACCCAACATATGTTGGAATCTCTCCCTCCAGGGCGGGCTCATATTTGGTTTAATTACTCCCTAAGCCCCAAGTATCCGTCCCCTAAAGTACCAGGGCGGGACACCATGAATACCATCACTTTAGAAGGTTCCATTTTCCCATGGCTGGGTCGTGCTCCGGGGGTACTTGAGGGTCTACCCCGTGGCTCCGCTCAAGGCTAGGCGTTGAGTGGTGATCGGCTCTAGTGGCGTGTCTCCTTGGGTTGATGGTGGACCTCCTCAGTGGCGGACGGCGCGGCTTGCCTCGGGCGAGCAGGGATAAAGACCTGCCCGGTAGAGGGCGCGGGTCGCCTGTTGAAGTGATCTGATCGTGATCAGAGTTGTGGCTGCTGAATCTCCTATAAAGATGAAAAGGTGTGATTCATAAATCAGTAAAATGATTTACGTGTGAATTGGAGAATAGTGAGAGTAATAGAGAGCACATAATGGTTAGAAAGAGCTGTACCTTAGAATAATACAGCTGATCACATATTATTTCAGCAGTTTTTCCAAAGGTTTTGCCATTGCAACTCTTAATAAAAGAGATGTAAGAAGTCAATGCCCGCTACACAGGCGAACATCCTTTCTGCGCAGATTGGAAGCGCACGCGACTTTTCAAAATGGCTGACCTACAAGGTCACCTGGTCATGTTATTGGTGATGAAGGTCAAGTATTCACGGAATAACTAAAAACAATATTGCATTGAATGTTGTTGGTTGCATGGGACCTATTTTCATGGAGGTATGGTCCCAGCACCCAGATGAACTAATGGGGGTTCGCTCCGCGGCCACACTCCACAGGGGATATGCTCCGCGGGTAAATGAGTTCATCAAGTTTTGACATGGGCCTCCAAGTCCCGCGGCAGGACGTCTGCATGTGCCGTTCCTCATTGATTAGCTATCACCAGATCAATACAATAACTTGTACAAAATCATCAACACAATGACAGTGCTGAAACAGGTGCGCAGACGACAGCTAATGCGCATGCGCAGTACATCCCACAGCCAGGCCCTGATTCCAATCGCTTTGTTCCGTTAATTTAACGCCGTTTAGGCTTGATCAGCTGGCTGGGATAGCATTGTTGGACCGTACAAAGCATTCCATATTCACCATTCGTCATTATTTAATGATAATATGCCTTGTTCACCGCGTGCAGCTCCGCACAAAACGCGCATTGATCTGCATCACCCAAATGATTAAAAGTGACATATTTATCTTTTACTATAGAATCGTGCGTTTCATTGCATGGAATTTACGCAGAAACTGTTATATGTCACATGCTTATTACTATCATCTGATGCTCATTTATATATGACTTGTATACATTTTCACAATTTCTCTTCGGGTGATTTTCAATATCACTCAAATTATCATTGTTTTTGTTGTGAAAACAGCAGATGAACAGGTCCGATTGTTATTGGACAATGATATCGATGTTCATGGTTCAGTTGCGGGGTCGAGTGTATTGGAAAAAATGATATCCGTGTAATCAGATACAGTTACATGTATGTCTCTGTAGGCTTATTTATCTGGTAATACTTGATTTTTTTTCTCAGAAATCATAAGGTCGTCAAACTTAATCAAGAGGCCGAAAGACTTAGTGACTTTTCCTAATCGTGCTGCAACAAAAGGGGTGTTATTTGCGTCACATCATTTCCTGGTTTAGCCGCGGTCAGCTTTGCGAATCACTCCTAACGATTTCTTGTATGTATTTACCATGGAAAGTTGCTTGTCAATGAATAGGTTCTCCTCTCCTTGGATGTCGTCCATTCATTCGGGCATTCACAAGCCCTGAATACCTATGACCAGTCTCTCTTCATCTTCCTATAATATTCACCTTACATTCAGCAACCTGCCATGCCTGTCCATTGAGAAACTCTCTCGCATTGAATCCAAAGCAGGTAAAGACCACATCACGATTGCCAAAACCTATTAGACAAACAGCACACTATTAATAACACCTAAGTCATCATCGGCCACCTTTTCTCTACCATTTCGCCATTAATTTACTCAATGGGAAAAAGGAAAACATCTTTGAAGCTAGCTTCTCGTGGTTCAGCGCCCCTTGACAAAACCTCTGTCAAATCCCCTTTCATTTCCCCTGACCTATACCAGCCTGGTCGTTTGACCCTTGTGCGCCTCGGCCATAATCCCGGCAGAGACTGCCCGGATTTAATCCTGAACGCGCAAATATCATCACAGGGCCCCAGTTTCCCTTTGTATTCTCACATCTTGGCTGAGATGCGATTATCAACTTTGCTCGCCGCACAAAGAGAAAATCCCTTAATTTAATGAAACAGGAAATGAAAGTGGGGGGATGCATTACACATGGTTAGAGTTGACGTGTTGACCGTGGTCAGAAAGTGTCCAGGTGGTGCTCAGGTAAAACACAACCAGGGCTTACTGTTTTACAACTGGTGACTTGTTGGCCTATCAGCTCTGTGTCTCTTTCCAATCCTTCTAGCGCAGGCCCGATGCCATTTTTTGTTGAAATGGTTCCGTCCCTGCTTGATTTGGCCGCCATTGTCTCCGAATGGCAAGGCCTAGCCCATTTCATTTGTATACAACGTTTAGGCCCTCAAGTCAAGATTTATTGGCGTTATTTACTGGCTAAGAGTTGAAAAAAATAGGAAGAATTTCAAACACTTTCAGAAAAATAGTTTACTAACAGAATTGGCGAACTGAGAATAAAAGGAGAGAGGTTATAATACCGTCTTTGATCACACGAACAGAAAATATTTACTTTTGGTTTGGCCTTTATTACTGGCAATGGAGGCGTTAAAATCTAGAAAACAGAAGTCTGTCTCATCTCCGAATCGCCCCATCTCATTCTTAGCAAAATAGATAATGCTCGCACCTTCTGTATCTTTTATAACGGTTCTTGAATAAGTGACGAAACTCCACTCCTTGTTAGTTAATAACCATATCTGTCAAAGGGTCGCCAGCCTTTAATTTCATTCTTTCCTACCGGCGTATTGTCAGTTACATATTGACAACAATACTGATCCGTGAACGCAATGTTTCCGCACAATAGACAACATCGAAAAGTCCAAAAGAACGCCGCGGGTTTTAAACTTCTCTCGCTCTAACATCCGGCTTGATGCGACTTGCAACAGATTCTGCTTTTTGTATTCAACCGCGGGAGGTGTCTCATTCGCTGCAGGACAAGAAAAAAATAAAAATGATAAGTTTTTTTGCGGATTTGATGCATGATCATTTGTTGCGCGGAAAAATCATCCTTAGATTGAGTTTACCTTAGAATTAATCGGCACCTTAACGCACGATTTTTGTGGATGTTATAAAAATGAAAATCGCGCATTCATTTCTTATAGATTTGTTTCAATCATATAGATAGCGCTATTAATCGCCGCAGAGAAGATGAGTGTTACTTTATTCTTCGTTGCCAATGTTTACCTTTTTAGAGATGAAATTAAATGCTTTGTGGCTTAGAATGTCTGCTATGTTGACGATTTGAAAATATCGCGGTTTGTTAATGCCAACACATTGGCTGTTTAAATCATGATGGGAGTTGGTCAACCGTAAAATCTATCAGAATTGGTTTTCATCTTCAAAATAGGACAACGATGTAGAACTCTGATGCAAGGTATGATTTTTAACGGATCATTTTGAATTATGTAAAGTGCTGTATATATTAAAGAGTCAGAAGATCGCATTAAGAATTTTCAAAACACAGTCTTTAGCTCTATGACACACTATTTGTGTGCCGAAATATTGCCACATGAAACAATACTCATTTTTAATTTCAATTTCATCAATTGGTCCATATGCGAAAGGTTATTAGCTGGGTCGCTATAAATACTTACTATGACCACAATAAATAACATTGCAGTTCCAATATACTTATATCTCCAAAGTTGGATTCGAATTTATTTGCTATTCTACCAACTTTTATCGAACAGAACCATTACCTTAGTATTCAAAATCACCAGGAAAACACCCACAACAAAAAACTACATGTACTCTATCCGGTTTTCTCAGCCGCATACATAGTTTTTCGTAGTTTTCAATCTTCAGATTAAACTTTTGTAAATTGTATTTTAGTTTTTTCCCTCTTTCATCATTTCATCAACAAAAATGCATCACTTTGGACATTGCTAAAACGTCCATGTTTTCGACCAAAACCCTCCAACATGCATATTAAATGACATCAAAAAGGCGACCAAAGAACTACTTTTGCCGGTTTAACCTCACTGTTCACATATTTTTAAAATCATTTCATACTGTTACCAATAAGAGATTAAACTTCATAATTTTTTTATCGCGACACTTGATTTTGAAGAATATAAGAATTGAACAATGGTTTTGAAGAATTATTGAGCAAAGTGAATCCATTTTGTGATCAGATAATTTTCATCATGCTATTTCGCTTCCGTCGTGTGGATCGATAACACCAGTGGTTATCAGAAAAAATCAAAGAAGGGCGCACATTTTCCGTGATTTCACCGGTTTGTTCGTAAATAATTTGTGTAATATCCGTGTTTTGTACGACTTTTCTCCAGAGATTTTTCTCATTTTGATAATGGGTTACACGTGGTTGTCCGTAAGATTGAAGAAATGGCTGGTGGAACTAAATATAAGAAGACTATTGATGAATGACTCCACATCATGCAAATTCTACATGCAAATTATGACAGTCATGTTACACTCCTTTCGCACTGCAACTGGTAAAACAAGTCCGTATCAAGATCAATTCAATCTAAAATATTTACATCCGACAAGTCATCTAGAATCTCAAACCTTGAGTCCACGTCTTTTCATTCAGACATATTTACAATTTGACAAGTCGCCAAGATTATCGAATCTTGAGTCGGCGCCTTAGTATTAGGATGACGTAATCCCTCAAGACATTCCCATAGATCTGCATCTTCCCATCTTTAATCACTCGGGTTTTATTGCCCCCTCGAGCCCAGCTCTAAATCCAACATACTAATTGCAACATTTCTGGGGATTCCTCTATTCATGCTGAAGTGGTGGCACTCTCGTGATGTATAGGAAGACCTGCTGCTTCTTACGACCACCAGTTATCTCTTCTGCCTCCTCATCTAGGCTCCGCGGACAAAGCAAGCCCATCACCGCACCATCTTGTCACGGCTACAGCGCTAGTAAGAGCACTTCATCATCGCGCAGACCAGCCAAGGCGCGTACTCAACATTATCATTAAGACTCCAATCCTCCCGAAAGAATCCTTAACGATTTCAAGTTCTTGGTGTAAGAAAGTCTTTTATTAATCTCCCAGTTGAGACATCCTTATTAACCCTTGTCTCCTGTCACGGTTGTTGTGGTAGCCTCTTAGGTTTGTCAACAATCGTCAAGATCCTGGTCCAAGCCTTCTTCAGGAGTCTGTCTCGTCTCTTTTGAGATCAAGACCGGGTCATCAACCTGGGTCACGCGTTAACGATTTTGTACCATAGTCGTTGTAATTTCCTTCTCAATCTCATAGTTGACGCTTCTGTATTAACCCTTGCATTCGTCACGCTGGTTGCAGCAGCTTCTAGAGGTTCTCGAAGGTTCAAGGACATGGTTCAAGTCTTCTTGAGACATTCGTCTCGTCTGGATTAAGATCAGACTCGGTCTTCAACCCAGGTCACGCTCTAACCGATTCAACCAGTGTCATTATCGTCACCATAATAATTTCCGAGTCATATTTACCGTTGCCTTCCATCACGGTAGTTGCTTCTTAAGGGGTTTTCAAGAACATCTTGGTCTTTGTTCAAGTCTTTTCAAAATGCTGCATGGTTTCATCTACACACCAAGTCATCCGCCTTCAATATTTGGGTCATGTTAAGTGTTAAGTTTCGGGAGATTTGAATCACCTACTAATGGTTTGCCATGTAAGCTGTTGCACTAGAGCACGGACTGGCCAAGTCATTATCTAGCTGGTCAGTAGAGTACAATGTTGAAGTGTTAAAAGCTTTAATCAATACAAAATTCCCCGCTAGCAAGTGATCTGAAGACTGATGTAGTCCCAGTCGTTCTCCCATCTTATTTTCAATACGTCAAAATCTTTGTCAAGATAAAAATCAACCAGCACCATCGCTCTTGATACATTAGCTTAACTGCCTTCATGCATCTAATCAAGTTACTCCATCGGAATCTGAAGCCTAACGACCTTGTCATTAGTCAAGCCAACTCCTGGGAACCTGACCTCCTGCTGGCCGGGGCGGTCGGGGCCCCGCGGCGCCCAGTCAAGACATCACAACCCCTCTTTACCCCGTCCCATACCAGTAATCTGACCGCCCTCCCGGCCAGGGCTACTCAAAGTGATAAAACACCCCGCGCCGGGGGAACAATAGAAAAGGCTTATATTACAAATATGTCCATTTCAGCTCGGGACAACCAGCAAACAACATTGGACGACTGGTTTGGACCCTGTCATTAGCGCTGCCCTTTTAGTTAAGATGATGGGTTTTGTGCGCTGAACACCCTGATATTGTCAGACACAATATTCAAACTCTTGCTTGATTGGTATGGCTTGGCGGACGGGGTGTCGTTATGTTGACCCCGATGGACGATAAATTGTCTTGAGCGGAAGTGTGTTTCTGACGACAATTGGTGTGTTCGAGACACTTTTATTGGGTTTTACAGTAATATGGTGATAACTGGAGCTTTTTCTCGTCCGAGTTATGGATTGATATTGGATGTTGCCTAATTACATCTCATCATTGGCCCCTTATGATGGCCATCTTCGGAAATGTTACAGCAATCCCGGGGATAATGGATTATCCGCTCGTGGTCAGGCCGAGAGCAGATTAATGATAAAAGCACCTCTACACCATCCAAGGCTGAACTTTTCTTATCCGAGTTGAGGATCATTCGCTGGTGTATCAAAGTAATTTGGTCTCGAAGTTTTTGTGTTTTGCCACTGCTTATGCTGTCAAAACTTTAGTTACACACTCCCTTCACAATTGTAGATGGCGCTAAAGAGGTCCATTCTAAAATCGTTAGGTAATTCCTTTATGGAAATTCTTAACCAGTGGGGCAATATTTTTTTATGAGAAAGTGCGGGTGAGTCCTGCAGCGGGTGTCTCAAAATGATGTCTTGAGTAAGATGCTGTGGCTCCTGCGTTCACTAAAACATTACCCATGCATATTTCAGTGAAGATGTCAATATGAACAATGTACAATTAGTGTTATGCAGATAAGGCCATTGAAGACAATTAAGTTTTATGATTATATATTTTTGTTTCAAATTTTACAAAATCGCGCAGAAATTTGAGTGAGGATATACGGGCACGTGAATTCTCCCAATAACATGTCACCAACTTTAAGAATTTAAGTAGGCCTATTTTTGAGTAAACCAAAAAACCTCGGGCCCACGATCAAAATTATAGGACTTTCTGCAGGAATCCAATAGTCTGTTACTTGAGGAAATTTTTTGAATTTCCCAAATTTAGAGACAAAACATCAAAAGTATTTTTTTCGTTAATGTTTATCGGCTTGTTTCCATGCCAGCGGGTAAAGAGCTAATGCTAGGTCATGTAAACAGCAACGGGAAAGCTATATGCTATTTATGATATCTGTTAGTTTTTATCAATATTTAATCAAGTATACGTTTAAACTTCAATTTATAAAGAATACTGCCCCGAGTGTTGGAATACGTTTAGTTTCAGTGTGAGTTTTATATGCGTTCAGCTTAGATAATACCGGTTTCAGAATTGAAATATCTGTTAAAAGTACTGAAATTGTGATAAAAATTCGGTATGAATTCTTTTCTTTCTATCACCTAGAGATATTACGTATCAAAAATTCTGCGCTTACGGCGCTGTATTTCGGGAAACTTTCCAGAAAGATGTTCAGAGAAACGTATGTAGTAACACGTTCAAATCGTTATCATTTATTATTTGAAAGCTGGCAAATCTTATGACTTATCGCCTTGGAGGCCTCACGTCCGCTCTTCATGTGACTGATATTTGGACAGACTTTAACCGCCTTTTCACCTTTCAATGTTGTTCACGTTCGCATCTCCCTGTACAGACGTAGTTATGCTTCAAGAACATGTACATGTATATCTTAAAAACATCGCGCTCAAAAGCTATTTTGAGGCAGGTTTTGAATTAAAATCACTTTGTAATATCAAAACAATACATTTCAGAGTACATGAAATACATTTTAGAGTACATGAAATAGCTTTTCTCTAGATGCCTGTTGATTTCGAAATCTTGCATCAAACAGAGATGATGTGTCGCTACACGTGAACCATCCGCTGCGAGAGATTGTTACCTAAGCTTCAAGCAGGATCCTGTAACAGTTTATGCAGAGGCGTTGGGACGTACATGTAGGCATGTACTGTTTTATACAATGGACTTTTGTTACTTAAACTCGATCTAGGGTGATTTTCAAAGACGCTGATGAGACAGGTTGCGTATTAAAAATACAAGTATACTAAACTGCAAAGTGAGACCCTTTCGATTTAACGCGGTGCGTTTAAACGAAAACGCCAGAAGTACACAGTGCATGCCAGTGCTCCGGGGTAGTGACTTTAACATTTAGAAACAACCCGCATGGTTTTGTTGAACTGACGAGGCCCCAGGGGATGAGAAACAATGAGTGTCTTTTTCGTTAAGGTTTTGTCGATATTTCCACCATAACCGTGTAGGGTTTGAGGTTATTGGTACATCCCAAATAAACCATATCTGGAAAAAATAAACGCAATAAAAAAAGCCGGGTTTTCATGTGCAGTTTTCCCTTTCGCGTAGCATTCAATTTTATAATCGTTCAACAAAATACCTTCACAGAGTGTCAATAATTTCACAGATAAGCTAGAGATTTAGAACCTTCTAGAAATATTATCAAAACTCACTATTAAAACGCCTTTCACTAGTTTTACCGATCAACATTTTCATGAAACCAGCTATAGTTTTCCTCACAATGCAGCGCAAAGCCCGCATAAAGGACTCAGTGTTCTCCATTTTTTTATTTCTTTGAGCTATGTCACCGCTTTTCAACAATCTCTTTTTTATCTAGTTTGGTACAGGAATAAAAAAACCTACAAGTAAACAAGAAATGTCAAACTGATCTGGGAATATACCGGTTTTTCCTCTCAAAAAATTGCCCCAGGCACTGATGGATCCGTGACAATGTTATACATTCTCGTTTTCAAAGATATCTATATCTGGTTTGACTGTGAAAGAGTTTTGGATAAAGGCACATTCAAAGTATTTTGTTCGACTGTTATAGCGGAGGAGATACCTATCACAATACTTTATTATTATTCTTTTTGATGGTGCACCAATAGATTTTGACATGATGATTTAGATAATACTATATCTACCTTATCAGCCAGCATTTCGAGATTTCTACTTTTGATATTAATCACATGTACATCAACAAAAAGTTAAATGTCAGATGGAACCAGAGTCCAGAGTCATCCTAATATAAAAGAGTGACGTAATCAAACAACTGTGACAAAATAGTTAAATGTCCGATGGAACCAGAGTCCAGAGTCATCCTAATATAAAAGAGTGACGTAATCAAACAACTGTGACAAAATAGTTAAATGTCCGATGGAACCAGAGTCCAGAGTCATCCTAATATAAAAGAGTGACATAATCAAACAACTGTGACAAAATAGTTAAATGTCCGATTGAACCAGAGTCCAGAGTCATCCTAATATAAAAGAGTGACGTAATCAAACAACTGTGACAAAATAGTTAAATGTCCGATGGAACCAGAGTCCAGAGTCATCCTCATATAAAAGAGTGACGTAATCAAATAACTGTGACAAAATAGTTAAATGTCCGATGGAACCAGAGTCCAGAGTCATCCTCATATAAAAGATTGACGTAATCAAACAACTGTGACAAAATAGTCAAATGTCCGATGGAACCAGAGTCCAGAGTCATCCTCATATAAAAGAGTGACGTAATCAAACAACTGTGACAAAACAGTTAAATGTCCGATGGAACCAGATTCCAGAGTCATCCTAATATAAAAGAGTGACGTAATCAAACAACTGTGACAAAATAGTTGAATGTCCGATGGAACCAGAGTCCAGAGTCATCCTAATACAAAAGAGTGACGTAATCAAACAACTGTGACAAAACAGTCAAATGTCCGATGGAACCAGAGTCCAGAGTCATCCTAATATAAAAGAGTGACGTAATCAAACAACTGTGACAAAACAGTTAAATGTCCGATGGAACCAGAGTCCAGAGTCATCCTAATATAAAAGAGTGACGTAATCAAACAACTGTGACAAAATAGTTAAATGTCCGATGGAACCAGAGTCCAGAGTCATCCTAATATAAAAGAATGACGTAATCAAACAACTGTGACAAAAAAGTTAAATGTCCGATCGAACCAGAGTCCAGAGTCATCCTAATATAAAAGAGTGACGTAATCAAACAACTGTGACAAAACAGTTAAATGTCCGATGGAACCAGAGTCCAGAGTCATCCTAATATAAAAGGGTGACGTAATCAAACAACTGTGACAAAATAGTTAAATGTCCGATGGAACCAGAGTCCAGAGTCATCCTAATATAAAAGAGTGACGTAATCAAACAACTGTGACAAAATAGTTAAATGTCCGATGGAACCAGAGTCCAGAGTCATCCTAATATAAAAGAGTGACGTAATCAAACAACTGTGACAAAACAGTTAAATGTCCGATGGAACCAGAGTCCAGAGTCATCCTAATATAAAAGAGTGACGTAATCAAACAACTGTGACAAAACAGTTAAATGTCCGATGGAACCAGAGTCCAGAGTCATCCTAATATAAAAGAGTGACATAATCAAACAACTGTGACAAAATAGGTAAATGTCCGATGGAACCAGAGTCCAGAGTCATCCCAATATAAAAGAGTGACGTAATCAAACAACTGTGACAAAATATTTAAATGTCCGATGGAACCAGAGTCCAGAGTCATCCTAATATAAAAGAGTGACGTAATCAAACAACTGTGACAAAATAGTTAAATGTCCGATGGAACCAGAGTCCAGAGTCATCCTAATATAAAAGAATGACGTAATCAACAACTGTGTCGAAAAATGGTATCAACTTCAGATATTATACCATCAGACACTGTGCAGCAATAAAGATGTACGAGTACCATCAAATTACCCATAATGCAGGTTAAAGTGGGCTAATGGTATTAATTTGCAAGAAAAATTCGATCTAAGACACCTTTTCAATGTCTCAGTTGTCCACAACCAGACCATGTAAAACAGAGGTTGGTCGTACGCTAACTACACGGCAGCAACCCAACACCTGTATTATTGAACAGTTTGTATTGAATCAGTTGCAAGGTATACAATGTTTATAGGATGTAGCACGCGAGATTATTTGTCAGATAGAAATTATTTTACAGGGTCTCCCACACCAGTCTCTCTTACTTAGGCCGCCTGGTGGAAGACCGCGCCTGAAGATGATCCCTATCATGTCTGGTGTAGAAAATTTCAGAATTGTTACATAACATTAAACATATACATGTACAGCACTGGTAAGATTTCTGCATCACGACAGGGCCGCTTTAAACGGACTTTTTTTCAGGAACATATGCGTTGCTAAGGGTCATCCAGTTCCCTGAAAGAGCATAGAAAACAATGAAACCATATCATTGCCGTACAAGAATCCTATCAAAAGTTGAAATTCTAAGCAAACGTGAATGAAACGCTGAAGCTGATGTCACTTCTGTGAAGCTGATGCGGTAGGGACCGAGAAAAATTATATTTCATGAATGAAATCTCATTTAGCATTGATAGAACGCCGCTTGAAAAAGTTGCCAACGCCCGCGGCGGATTCGCTGGTCAAGAGTCTAAATGAGGCACCTTGCGCGCCGCCAATTCGACTCAAGGAGGACTCTGCGTGTGTTAGTGTCCGCTGTAATTACTCTGGTCAGGTTTGCCCCGGGGCCAGGGAGCGCGGGATCGGCGCGAAGATGACTATAGACCCTTTAGATATCTATCAGTGCGCACCTGATATGAAAATAAAATATTCAATCAATTTCTTCGGGACCTTCTGGAACAGAGACAATGGGGGCGAAATATCATTCGCGTTCCCCGCTACACTTGTTATCGGCTCTAAACTTTAACGTATGATTAAAAGCGTTATATTAGATTTTTCCAATTGATTTGCAGCCAATAACAAGCATAATTATATCGCCGGCATGTCAATAGCGCGCTGTCAATCAAATGCTCGCTATTTTGAGGTGCTTCAATGAAGAATGGCCGATTGGGACTCGATTCAATAGGGTTGGACGCATTTCAAAAGTCGCTGTGAACATGAGGGTTTTCATACTCTTCGCTTTGAGAAATGATACAATGGGTGATAGTAAAAGAATCCTACTATGTTCTCTTTGATGCTAGATATCATTCGGTTCCCGTGGTTTGACGACTGTCACGCTGGCTTCCCTTCAGAGCGCGGGGACAAGCGAGAACGTATGACGGGGAGGCAATCCAGTCGAATGGGCCAGTCTCCGCTTATCATTCAATCTATACCTTATTGTGTGCGCGTCAAAGCGAGGGACTGAAGCCCATTAAAGTTATTATTACGTTACTCCCGGAGGAGGGAGTTTTTATCCCATACCTAGATTGCATGATTGGTATTGGATTGGGTACATGGCCGTGAACGTTATTGCTCTTCTTATACATGTAGCCTGATGTATATTGCATATGAAATTTACGGGGTGTTACTTTAAAATGGGACATATAAAATGCTTGTTCTGACTTAAAATCGTATCATCACAATATAATGTAGAAGCTTTATGAATATTTGTTTGGGTGATAGGCCGGTGTCAATGAAAACGAGTAAATCATTTTCTGATCTGGCAAAGTCGGCACCAAAAAATATTAATCACTAGAGATTTTCAGTTTTAAGCAGTAAATAGCTTAAACAATTTCCCCCTGAATAATATGGTTCATCAGTCCACGGATGTTTACGCAAGGGTTAAACCGGTCTCCAAACTGCTCCGTTCTTCCCCCTTCTGATCCGCCCCGGAGGTAAATATCCGACCATCATGGTCCTCAGGTGCATCGTCCCCGACCTCCCGCCTCTTCGCCGCTCGCCGACAAGAAGCAATCCTTTGCGCTTTCTCCTGTCGCAAATAGAGAAAAACCAGTTGATAAATAATTCAGAGAGATCAGCCCGAGATCCTGGGTCCTATTCAATGTCCTAATCTCTTAGCTAAGAGTTTCTCGGAGCCGATTACCGACAAAGACTACTTTATGAAATAAGAGACCGTGCTCGGGAGAAACCGCAACTTGCGCGCGGCGCGGATTAGCATGGAGGGGCTTATCTAGAAAAAGATGTCCGCGCGCTTGAAACTTGAACCAAAGTTGGAAAGATTTCTGCCTTTTTACAATCTCAAGGTTGATATCTTTCCTTCGCCAGTCTCCCCGCTGCCAGGTCCCTGGCTCCCATTGTCGCGGCGCTGACGCTTTCCCCAACGGGCCCCGTAATCAGACGCTGGAGAAATCTATCGGGGCCTAAATCAGGCAATAATGTGGATGGATTCGATCCGAAATCAGCACAATTTCTATTCGGGACGCTATGGTAATTAAATCATAAATCCATTGTAATGAAAATCTGGGGATAATACGTGTTTGCGGTGGTTTTGTTGGTTAATTTGGGCAATGAACGCCCATGAACGCGCAGCAAACGAGTGTGATTATTCAGTATTATGCGTAACATAAATGATCGGCTTGACGTCCGCCTCTAGTTGCCTATGAAATCCATGAAATCTCTGATAAATATTGCTACAAAGTGATTAACCCTTTCCCCTGACAAGCAGAGCTCAGGCAGTGGCTTCTTGGTCACACCAGTGTAACACTTGTGACTTACCCCCTGGAGAGAGTGTTATATCTATGACGGCTTATGGTATGGTTCTAAAGAAACCAAGACTTCCAATACCTCAGAGGTTAAAGCGCATAGATGTTTTCGAATCCATTTTCCCTGGACTCTTTATCAAACGAACTGATTTCTCTACTACACCGACCTGCCCGTTTTCCCTAAGACGGGTGGTCAGATGTTCGTCCTGGTTCATGCTTGCGAAAGGCAAGAGAGCTTTCCTGCAATCAGAATGTTGAAATCAAGCTCGATTACTTACTTAATCGGCAAAAAGTCGCTTCAATGATCACACTGGTATCAACACATTATCTATTAATACTGGGAAAACACATGTTTCTGATGAAGCCTTTGGCCCTTCGGCAACTTTATCGAGTCATTTCTCAATTATTCTGTTGCCCGATAATCTTGGAAACATTCGGGATAGTATTTGACCAGGCATGGGTGCCATCTTTTAATTTAATGATTTTCACTGATCTTGTTTGTAAAAGTCAAAGTCCTGCTGGAAGCCATTTTCCATTTAATAAACAACATATTACGCCACGATTACTCCTTTGAATAATTTTTACTGTCAGGAAATCTCGCATCAGTATCATGCGTTACTTTCGGGAACATGATATGTCCAACCAAGCACAGATTATGCTTAGTTCCACTGATGGCAAATGCTTTGTCGAACATACCTTTACCGTGTTATCTTCGCTGCAATGATCGATCTAGAGAGACAAGGAGTTAACGCGCTTGTCAAGCCGCAAGCTAAGTGAATCAACGCGTTCAGCTATGCTGACTTGACAGTCATCTCGCCTCGTTAGCCGCGCGAATTTCACACGTAATTAATTTGTATCGGTTCATTTCTTCTATTACTGTATAAATATATTAATACGCGATAAAACAAAAATTACCATATGTCCTGCAACATCTTCCTCAAGCGTCGCCTGGGGATAGTGGTTTGTTATTCAATAGGGGCGAGAGTTACTTATGCATATTGACTCGATGCGATCGCAGAGGAGCAGAGCCGTTTCTTTGGCACACGTACAGTCTTGGTGGAAAGAAATGCACTGCGCTCTTTTTTATGATAATTCCTAAAGCTGGAGGCACACTGAGGTAGATGTCTGTGAGGTTATGTCGCAGATGAGGTCTTTAAAAGCCTACGTTAATAGAATAACTAACTTTTTTTGGCGTTAGATGCATTGCGTTGTCTGAGGAAAGTTTGTAACACAATGCCATAAACCTCTTGGTCATGACGGGGCCATCTAATTGACTATGTTTTATTTGCATTTTGCTGACTTTTGCTGAGATATCTTTGAAAGGAAATACCTTGTCATCATAGTTCTATTGGGCCATTTATCCATTGCAGCCATCACCTATAGCCACATTCGACCACAACTAGAAATTGGCGTGTGTTTTCCAAGCGTCGGTGTACGAGCGCTCTTGTTCCGAGTAGGACGAATACTGTTCCCGGTGTATCACGTCTTTGAGTGCTCTGCGCTTCTACGTGTTTCCGAAAACACATTACCTCAGGTGTTTCGGTGTTTCCCTGACAGACCGATTGACACATATTTCCGTGTTTCGCTTCTTGAAAAGTAATGGTCTCTCTAGCTATCTTTTGTGTGGAAAACACTGAAATATGGGGAACAACCAAAAACTTTCCGCCGACTTTGCGTCTTTTTAGAACTAATTTTGGTTATCAAGAATAACCCTGTCGTTGACCGTATTAGCCATTGGCACCGACGCCATCATTCTTCCAGCCAAATATCTTTTTATTATGCTTTCTATTATGTATTAGGCCAGAGAGAAATATCAGTTTCTTGGAAATAAGTTATTGCCAGACTGTTTAAAAACTTTCCAGACTAAGTCAGAGCTAGGGGACCACTAACTTTTTCTGACAGCCAAGCGAAGAAAATCTTACTTTTCTGCGTCTAGTTAGCAGGCATATTGCCACCAAGTTGTGGCAGACAACTTTCTTTATCTTGTTCGCTTGCAACACTGTTTTTTTGCTTAGATGTATGTTGTTTTGCCATTCTTTCAGCTTGTATATACATTGGACGTAGATTGAAGCTTGGGTCCGCTGGGGCGTTTTCTCGCCTTGTTGTCGGCCGCCGCAAAACCACATGATTGTATACTTTTGGATTACGGCCCTAGCGGTTATTGCCTACCGGGTAATCAAAATCACGCGCTAGCACCCCTGGTTGAAAGTGGAGCATCAAAGTCGCAAACCAGACTACCATGTAACTTTCAATGAATAAATAACCACTGGGACCGAGAATATTCCCCCCGGGGGTGATCGCTGCGGGAACATGTCGTAGTGGAATCAGGCCTTTAACGTTGCTGTTGACGAAATACGCCGACACAAATGAGCATTAATGTTCTGACGTGTTAAAAAACGTATCAAGATGATACAGTATCACCAAAAGACCCGCTGGCGGTTCCGGCGTCTCATCACTATTCTCCAGACTCTTTCTCGAGTACAACAGCCATTTGCTAAAAGCTCAATCCTTGCCTCCAAGTCCATTATACAGGTACATTAGTGTGGAACTACCCCATGGGCGTCAAGATCACCCTCATCTACTATCTCTCATCTGTCAGATCAGCAAATCACACTTTTGACTTTTTACAAATGGGCTATCACTACGACAAGTCTTTTCACTCAGTGGCCGCGGAACAAATTTTCAAATTTGGCTCGAAGATCACGCGCGTCCCCTCAGCGTCTTGTACGAATGGAGAAAGAGTCGTTTTCAATCTTCTCCATGATGCCACGAACGCAGAGCGACTTCCAAATGACTGTTCTGTTTGATTAATTGCCCGACTGATCATTTCAATGACGATCGTAGACTCCGAGAACATTTTTTGTCTGAGAAGCTCCGAATCAGCGTATATGTGAATGACAAAACCAGACAACGTCCCCCCCATTACAACTGCGAGAGATTCACCTAACATACGCCTTTGTATTGCCAAATATTGTAGCCTTTAATCATGGTACAAAATATACTTCATAGTCAGGAATTATCATAAAGCTTCTGTTGCTTTAATTCTGATAATACAGTAGTGGCGTTCACATATATCTGACCATGTAAATGAAGACCGGTGTAACAGTAACAAATGCCCCCCTGGAAAAAGTGTCCGACCCTATTGTATTCTGCAATATGGTTCAATAGAGACACTGACCGTCAATAGCTCAGCGATTGAAGCGCATAATAGAATCCTTCGTTTCCCGGACATTCTATCCTAGGACATTTAAACTTCTACACCGGTTCAGAATTTCATCCTACTAAATTGGCTTCTTGTCCGGTTAATTTGAAGTTGACAACGCTGGATGAGAGTGCCAACAAGTGACAAAACGCCATACTGAACGTGTTACTAAAATCCTGCTAATTCTCTTCACACCTCCAGATTCTGATCCAGGCCAAAAGCCGGGTCTGACCTTCCCCGGGTTAAGTTATATGCAGCCCACTCAATTCCGGGTCTAACTAGATTTGGTAAAATTTTGTGTAAAGTATAACGCATGTTATCCGGTCTAGATCCGGCAATCTCTAATACAACTTAAAAGTCAAAAGTGTGTCTTCTATTCTGCTTATTCAGTATTTTCGGGAGAAAAAAGTAAAATACAAGCGTTGCTTCAATACACTGTCGTGTGCACTGACGACGCCATGCAATGCACTCTGGCAGTACATGCACATACTTGCTAAGTTACATACATGTACGAATCGTCCATTTTGAATTTCAAAATATCCTTACGCGGTTTTTGCATGCATACCAAACGACATTTAGCACCAGGAGAAACTTCATGATTAAAAACACTTAAGCAGCTCATGTTTCCAAATTGAGTCTGAGCGCGCGTGAAAAAACTTCTTGCTACGGTAAAGTGAAAATCACCATGTTAAAATAAGCAGTTTGGATATCAGAGACGGGTAGTTTATCACCAGAGCTGGCTACTTGAGTTGATTGGAGGACCTACTTAACGCGTAGGAATAAATGAGATTGTACTTGAAATCTACAAGATGCACTAAAACAAGGCGGATCACTGTAAAAAGTAAACACTAAAGAAAATGGCGGCGGTATCGGAATGTTGTGAGTGGCGCCTGACATAACCAAACATTGTAAAATGGCCTCTTGAGCTGCGTGAAAAAATCCTTGAATATTTCGACAAGACTTTAGAGTTGGTGTCATTATTTGAAATCAATTTCGCGTCTGATTCTAAAGTATGAGTGTGTATGTATGCATTCATTATTGGCGCGTTCACGCTAAGTTACACTTTGGTGTACGCGGCGTGAGTTCAACCTCGTGACATCTTGTAGTCTTTCTCATTAACTTCAAGATATGAACATTTTCATTATGCCTCGTGTATTTGTTTACACTTAAACAATTCGTCAAGATTTCCCGACATTCATCAAGAAAGTTTGTATTTTTTATGCAGTAATAAAATCCATTTCTTAGCAGCATTCTCCGTCGCGCTGGTTCCATTGTACTTAACTCGTATTTATTAAGACCGTATCATCACGGCTTGTTAGGGAAAGTGGGCCTGTAATTAATAGCGCTTGACATTATTTCTATTTGAATCAAAAATAGATATGCTTCACAGAACGCGGCTGATATGAATTCAATGAATAAAATTCCAGCACTTCATCCGAAAACTGTGCGCCTCAAGAAGGCTAAAATGCTATGACCTCAGTAATTAACCAATGATTTCAATAGACTGGAATTAATAACGCTAAATGTTTGCTTTGGCGTATAAAAAAACCCACAAAAATACTTAGATTTTATAGGAAATATGCATCTCCGTGAAACAGAAACATCTTGAGATTTTTTTATTCGGGCGGCGGATCACAGATATGAAAAAATATGAGTGCAAATTGTTTTTAAAGATGTGGATGCATTTGTGTATTTTAGGTACATTGTGGACTCAGCACTGCTTAAAGCCAGTCTGTACCTGTACTTGAACAGGACCGTAGTAGGAGAGGAGAGGGCAGGGGGCAGATGCCCCAAAGGGTTACAGAAAACGTGTTTTACCGCGGCGCGACAAAGTATACACGCTACCAGCTTCACCAAGACACAACAGAGCAGTTAATCCTATACAGCTTCAGTTGGGCAGATTTTCTTGTGTCTCAAAGGGTTAAATCATCAGCTACGTGTTATCATTCCATACACGCCCCTGTTTCATTCATGCAGGTAGTTTTACTCTTCTTCCAAAAATGAAAAAACCCGTGACTACCAATATTTACTAAATACTTCTCGGCGGCCATCTTTGCTGTCTACCCAGAAGCCATCCGGTCAATAGTGTCGCAAGCCGGAAGTCATACCTGTTTGCGGTAGTCCTCAATCGCTTGCTGATGTGAATGCTGAGTGTTGACAGAGTTGGATTTACACGTCGAGATGTCTTGTTTGTAAACAATAGGATTCGGAATTCAGACAATGCAAATGCAATTTTAAACAATGTACACGAATCGAGGCACTTTTGTGCTCGTTTTTAAGTGATAAAAAGATACGATACCCCTGCTCCAGTCAGTTGAAGATTCTAAATAAATATTTAGTGCAATCTCTATTAACGTAAATATCAAGTTAAGTTCTCATATAGGCAAAGAGAGATGAATGAATATTAAGCCAGTCGACCGCTATTTTCTGCACAGGCCAGTGTAACAGTTTTAGATGTCCTAGGATACAGTGTCAACTTGCACCAGTTTATTGTATCTCCGGCTGATATTGAAGTCTTTTTTCTAAGGCGTCGATAAATCTAATTGAATTTGAATGTGAATTATGTGATATTTCAGCTGAGAACAGAAGATGCGCTAGATGTGATAAAAAACAGCTATCACTTGGAGCTATCAACATAATAAATAGAAATATTCATCGTTCTTTGGCATTATTTGTATCTACGTCGGCAGCTCAAATCACGAGCTAAATGTCAGTTGTAAGTGGTTTTGTTTTCTTCCATAACAAGCTTTTGCGGCGAAATTCAAAATAGCCCAGCTGATGAATATGTTAGAAACAAAAAAGGAGCATCACACACTCAACGTTTTTGTGACTTGGCATCTCGATTAGTACTTGTGTATGATGAATATCCCGCGGCGAAGATGCATTGTTTCTGAAAAAGCTCGCCTTCTCCGACCAAGATACTCCGGTGTGGAAATCTATTAAAGTTTCAAAACACCCTAACTGGTCTGAATACGAAGTGCGCAGCGGCAGTTGAATGATGTTCGCTACTGACGAGTCTTTCTTCTACCTTTTGAGTATATTCATCATCGCCTAGGCACTTCGCTTGCCGCCCATTGTTGTGAAAGATACCTGCGAGTTAGAGAAACAAAAGGCAGTGGGGATTTCATTGTTCTACCTCGCGAGCTCGTCTATGCCTTCTCCTCTGCAGGCGAAAGTTTGGACGAAAGAAATGTTTGGCCTCTGGCCTTGTCATTTCTTGTTGTTTGGCGCTATATCCGTTGCTGCGAGGCCAAGTCGCCTCTTTCGTCCTTGTAGGAGATGGAATCGTCTTTTTAAGAAATAAAAGAATTATAACTACAATAATATTTTTCCCACTATCTTTTTTTGCCCCTTATCTCACAGGAAACAACAATCAGGCTTAGACCTATACACGATCTATTGTCTTTAAACAAAGCCCGTTCGCACTCGGCCTAAATTCTGATTGTTCGACTGTCTTGTCAAAGGGTTATAAGGGCGAATCTTGACAGCATAGACCCCCTTAGAAACAGCTTTCAAGGGGGTCGAATGGCCAAATTCCTTTATACTTGGTAGATGAATCAGTGAAAAATCAATAAAATGCATTTACATAGCACATCATACTTCATCGTTTATAGCACTTCGCAAAACTTAGAAACCTGCCTGATATTCTACATGACGAATTTTTTTCCGTTTCAACTTCAGTTTTATCAAAATTGAAAATTAAAATACACTGCACAAGCAGCACACATGAACTGTTCGTTCTTAAATCATACTGCGATGTTGTATAAAACGAGGCGGGCATTAGCATGATAATTGGCAACCCTAATTATCTCACTCTGAAAGTAGCTAGCATCTCAAGCTACAAAGAGACCGCTGATATAAGAGTTCCTGTCAGACATTTAAAAACACACAACACTTCAGAAGAAACGGGATGCATCTATTGTTATTTGTACATTATACATAGCTCAGAAAGTCTAAATGACTCTTTTTCTCTTTGGGGGCCATTTGGAACTTGACACTCATACTTTGAGTGTCGTATTATTTTAGTAGAATATGACGCATCTTGTCTCCAAGTCACAGTTATAATGGAAATATCCTAACTTTTCTAACAGACTCTACTCCTCGAAGATAAACGTACCGTTTCCTACTTTCAATAATTTCCTTTGTATGATTCCACCAGGGTTATAATTACACAACTATGAAATAATCTTGATATTAAAAGAACTATGTATACTTTTTTCTTTGACTGAAATGACACCATCGTTTCAAAATTGTTCTTTATTTCGATATCCACATTACGTTGTGGTCTCAGAAAAATTACGTTGTCTCTCAGAAAAATTAAAAAATTTCACTCACAGAACTTTCTCGTATGAACTAAATCCTTGAAACTAAAAATGGAGATGTAAGTTAAAAGTAGAGGTATAAAACCGTTAAAGGTTAAGTGGTTTTTAGGTCAAGAAGGGTGATGTTGTAGTTGTAGTTCCATGGTAAATCTAATTTTGGTGCACTTAATAAATTTGGTACACTTAATAAACCAATAAGCCTTGCACCCTTGAAAATAAAAATAAGCAATTTCCGAAAACAATTATGCATCCCCTAAATGTTTAAATGTTGAATGTTTCGAGAATCAGGAAAGGTTTTCGAACTTCTGAAATATATCTCTTTTTTTCATTTTCTTGAGAAAAAAACTTTACTTTTTAAAGAATGTGTTTGTTTCATCATTCTTTCATAATATCACAGAATAAGTAGAAAGAATATTGAGGATTCGAATCCAATCCGAGTATAACAGTGTCACTTACATCCGATAAAGACTTCAGATACCGTGATAAATACCATAATAACGGAAACATTCTTTTAGAAACGTATCAATCTACCCCCATCAACAAAAAGAAAAATGTCAATACGTGATGCTGTTTGGATATTCTTCAAACTTTTCTTCAAATGAATATGATATTTTACTTTCGTTGTCAGGGTACATACAATATTCAAAGGAAGTGCTTCTTCATGATGACGTACTTAATTTGTACTTAATAAAGTTTTTAATTAGTTGAAATCGGCGACTTCAAAGGGTCTCTGCATACCGTCACTACCATCTTTCCTGCCTGGCAAGAAAGTTAATGGATCTTCTCGATAAACTCTGTGTTCGAATTATATTTTTTAAAGGATTAAAAACGCGTTTTTATAATGTCACAAAGGAAATAAAATTGGAGGAAATACAACTATTGTATGAATTCTTTTTCATGGTTGTGAAACATACACATTTGCTTCAATTTCAAGGTTTAGGACTCTTTTTTGCTAATTAGCAGTATTTTTACGAAACTAAAGGACCAGTAGCCATCTTAAACACATAATCAGATAAAGGAGCGATTTTTTCTCCTTCTTTGTCAAAACTTCATGAATAAAGACATACAGTGTACTTTGAATAAAGTATACATGTATGACTGTATGTTTCATATCCTCTGCAAATTTGGAATCAAAATAATGCACAGGTTACTGAGACATAGGAGATTCCTTCTCTCAACATTTTCACATCCAGTTTGTCTCACAACTATCTTCTGGCTTAGAAATAGAGACGGTGTACACACCTGGCAACGACAGACTAGAAACTACAGTATGTTACGACAGGGCCTGTAGTTAACGACTGGGCTTGAAACAGAGTTTTAATCTGCCAGATTCTCAGTCGTCACAATCAACTTATGATGAAATTCTGGATTTGGATCAGAGTTTCAAGTGTGTCGTTTCCATGATAGCGCATTATCTCTCTTTGTTTATCAAAACATGCAGACCAACCTCCGCCATCACCCTACCTTCGCTGTCAAACACTTTTTCGATTCGGCCTAGTCAAGCTTTCAAGTATGATGCTTTCGGAGCCACCAACCCAACAGTGCAGCCTTACACTCCAAAACAACTTCCGAAAAAACCTAACACAGCGTTTTCGTCCAACTCTTCTCGCCTCGGCTTGGGACAGGGTTTCCGTTTCAGCCACAATTCCCAGCCGGCACAATCTGCAATCATTATCATCAGTTCCACACAGTCAACTTGATTTAATTTCTTCAGCGCCCTGTCAATCATTGGAGCAAACTTGGCCGCCGCAGGCTCCTTATCTGGCCCACAAATATGATTGCCATTAGAGGATAACCTTGTCAATAAAACAATTTGACGAGATGAATCAATAGTCGAGGAGTCGATGTAGCTGGTCCATATGGCTGGTTCCGAGATGCTGGAAGTAAAACTGTAATGAGAGAGGGAATGGAGAAGGGTAAAAGCTGCAGATTCCACTGAAAAAATACCGAAAGGGAAATGATATGAAGATACCACCACATGTCCGAAGGGAACATATAAGTTATGATATGTATAATTCAAAAGGTGACTCAATAGTCAAGCAGTTGGTCAAGTTGGTCCATTAGGTTGGTTTTGAGAAGATGGAAGGAAAACGGTGAAGAGAAAGGAAAGAGAGAAGTGCTGCTGTTGACTGCAGATTCCTGATCCTCAGAAAACATACCGAAAAGGGCGTGCTCGTTTGCGGGGCGCTTAAGTTACATAGTCATTGTTTCAATAGAACAGCTCGTCACCTGGTCGGGGAAACCTATTTGGTAGGCCTCCCGGGGACGGACTTGTCATCATACTCCGGGCCGCGCAGAAATAGTGTAATGTCATGAGGCGGTCCTACTATGCTTGAATATTTATGACTGTCTGCTTATAGGAATGGCTGGCCATGTTCTTGTCAAACATTACTACCCCTTTCAGCTAGTGGCAAGTGCATACTGCGTGTAGTACGTAGGTTTGAACATGGACCTTATGCCAAAGTGTAGCAGTTAATCTTGAAACTGCCGCAGTAAAACATTGATATTTTGGACAAACCTCATCTCGTGGTGACTAAACACTGTCAAGGATTCAGAAGAACACTGCAGATTAATTGAAACAGTGTTCATAGGACATGACGCGCGGTAAATGAGGCACTGGGCCATGAGACTCTTCAAGTCCGATGACATTAACGTCACAACCGTAGTAACCGCGCAGAAATTGACATGGCGCACTTCGCCCGAATGAATGGAATCTGAGGTTTTGTCCCGGACTAACTCGATTAAACCAGCATCGCCCATGATAAAATCTTGACGTCTCTCGCTCAATAGGCTGCTAATGCTGAATACAAGTTGTTGGTAATTTAGTTTCACGACTGTAAAATAATCGAAAAACTCCCCGGAGTGTTTACTATTGGACGGGTGAGATGGTGCTGTAATTTACGCGGTGGCTCTGCGCGGGAGTTTGCTGTTTTTGCCAACATCTGAAGTGGCCGCTCCGCTGACATCTGCCTGATGGTTGGTTGCAGGCGCGGCAAAATGGCGCCGTGAGATTTCCCAACATATTCGGGTGAAGCAGTTATATTTTGTTAGTACACGTCTTGTCTGTAAGCTCAGAACTTACATATAGTGAACCTCGAACCTTTTCCTGGCCTCTTCAAGAGATCAAAGCCTCTATACTCCTATGTTATGCAGGGGAGGAGGTATCACAGCAGTTGTGCTTTAGCAGTTCAATCGCAGGGGGCGCTGAAGGACTCTCAAGGGGTGGGTTATACAACACGGCCGGAGAAGAACTGGTTCAGCAACGACAACGACGTCACCGTCGCCATGCATGTCCACCGGGAATCAATAGTCACAGAATGATTTTACCTCGGAAGCAATGATTAAAAAACCAAAACGGAGTTATTTTTGTAGAATGACCCGAATTGCAGTAGTTACAATTTGACCTAAAATTGATGTGAAACATTCGACAATGTTCTCTAGTGCAGAAAATAAAAACCTGCTTGTCGGCGTTCAGCACAAAAATACGGGACGTCTCATGTTAAATTCACGCACATAGGAAAAAACATCGGTGAAAAACCCCAGCGGACACTGAAGCGCTTTTATGTGAAAAAAGGATTGCGCATTCTGCACGTTGAATTTCTCAGCAGTGTTTCTTTTTGGTGATGCCGCTGGTAAAAAGATGTGCGGAAAGTAAGGCGGGTAGTTATGCTGTTATGATTGAGCACTGCATGCGATGGTCGGTATTTGCTGCACAATTTGAGGCAGATGAACTGGGAGAGATGGTTTCTTTGGAAGTGTAAATATTGACCACTTGCGCGCATACAGCGTTGGACGTGAAAACACACATCAATTTTATATCTAAGATAATTTATTCCAATAAGTATAATCACGGATTGTATCTTGAATTTCAAGTTGGTGAACCCGCCTATAAGTTTATGTTTGATAACAGATAGGGTTGTTGAAGCTGATACAAATGGATGGATAATAAAGTTACATATTCAAATTACATACAGTGAAGTTACAAGTTCACCGATAAGTCCTTCCCCCAAAGTATTCCAAAGCATAAGCTTCTCTGATCCTAATCTTTGGCAGCATTTTCCTTCGGCGTCAGGGGCGGAGCCTGATAATTGTCCTGGTACGTGTGGACACTATCCTGCCCTCCAAGCAAAATAAGAAGACAGTCAATAGAACTCCTTCAAATCAATTCAAATTAGTTGTAAATCGTCTTGTTTTAAACCCCTTTCCTGATCCATCACAGCTTCAACTCGACATCAGCGTGGCCCTCGCGTAAATTCATGCAAATCGCACGTCTCCGGGGACCGGAATCCTCCCTTCATCCCAACAAAGCATCTGCTGATTAAAACATTCAAAAAGGGAATCCAAACTCCAAAGAAATAATTAGAATATCACAGTTTCGCTGCAACACGTGTAACGCTGGAATCTCTGTTACTGCACTACGGATTCTGCTCTGGACTAATCTTCTTCATATGGCTTCTATGTTTATTTCATTAATTTTGACATGTCCCGTACCAAAATGTCATCAACGTGTCTCCCTTGCGGCGGGGTTCGAGGCGTTCCTTCTTAATAGGGCGCTGGTAGCCCAGGGACGATGGGGGCCGGTCGAGAATGCCGACGAGGCCCTCAGATATGATCATGGCCTCGGGAAGGCTGGGAGGGGGACATATGGTAGTTGATGTGGTAAAATTGATGAGGTTGAATTCGGAATCTGATAATGATCAAGTAATTGTATTGTTTATCGGGAAATATGGTTTATGACAATTTGTTTGAAAGTCGTTTGGCAACGAAAAATCCCGGCTGCTACAATATCAAGAATAAAACAACCAACGCTTCGAACAATTGGCAAACTTTCATTGTCGACTTGAGTAAAGAAAGACCGATGGCCTTTGAACTTTGTCAGCAGCACCCGCCCATCACCACCACAACTTAGAATCATTTCTTATTTTCGCTTTTGCCTGAAGTACTGTAAACGCCTTCCTATTTGCGAGCCGAATATTTTCGCGAGTTCGTTGAAAAGCGTTCAAAAGCGAAAAGTGGCAAAAATTATGAATCGGACGAGTTGATCATTAGAAAGTCCATCCTATTATCGGAAAATAATGGTAGGCATTCGCGAAAATCTAAGGCCGCGAAAATGAAGGAGCTTACAGAATTTCGCACCCCTTTCTGCTGTACCCTCGTATGCTGCTGACCCCTATCGGCGGCGCAGTTGTCCGAATTTGGTTTTGAATGGTGCGATTAGCTTATAACCCCGGGCTATTTTGGTCTTCACAATAGAAGGAGCTGTATCCAAAGAATAGAACAGCAAAGCATTGCGATCGTGTACATTGGGATAGCGGACTGTCAGCATCCAGTGCGTCGAATGTGTCCAATGTGTGGTTTAGGAGGTTTAGAAATTAACCCTTTACTCGGTGATGTTTTACAAAAGAAATATGTTGTGCTTTTGACTTCGAAAGCAAATGTAAATATTGCCATTCAAAGCGCAAAGTAAATCAGAGATCTGGTTGAGATGCTGGACGAGAGAGGACCAATGCACTTGCCAGAGTCGTCACCTTCCTTGTGATAAAGGGAAGGCAAGGCAAGATAGATGTTTGCACGACGCCGGAGTTGATCCACTAATTGGTACCTCTTTCTTTACCAAACGTGGTCATCAAACCCGAAGTCCACTGACTCATCCGGGGTAACGTTTTCGTCAGAGCACTTTCCCCCCACGTACTTACGAAAGAGCTTAAATTGACCACACAGGCCTTGCCACACAGGCCTACCCTTAGAAACAATGCCTGTTACCGATCGCTAATAAACACAACAAAACTTAATACCATAAAATGTTAAAATAGTCGTTATTAAGTTAAGACAAAACAAATTATGCATGGTTCAACGATTGCGAATGTTTATCAACGTAATAGACCTTTACTTAGAAAATTAGTTTTGGATTTAAACAATGTGATCTTGGGATTGACATACCGAATGTTATGCGCGGTTGTCCCTAATTATTTGTTCATGGCATGAGAGTTAAATATCCAACCATAACATGGCTATTTTGGTCCCCCTTTTGACACTGGGTCTTTTCTCGTCCACTTGTTTTAGCTAATGCGTTTTCTATGTTGTGATAAAAAAACAGGAACTACTTCAAAACACATGTATCTGTTCATAATATTTCGCCTTTTTCTAATAATATATGTCAGCGACTGACTCAGATGCCCATTTCGGCGTCATTTCAACACAAATTAGTCTTCAAGTTAATTTAATCTCTGGCAATTTCTTGGCGAAATGATCACAGCTCACGCTGTTCCTCACAGCAACCCTTGACCTGGATTCCCCCACCCAATCTGTCGCGTTCATACGCCGGGCGGACGGTGGCCCCGGTTGCGAGGGTGTCACCAGTTGTCATCCGAACATTCCGGCGTCCTCGGGCCGTCCGGCTGGAATTTGCCTGAGAGGATGTTGGATGGGAAGTGTTCATAATTGCCATCATTAAAAAGAAAACATGTAGGAGAAATCCTCGTTGACATTTTTCTCTCAAAGTAACATTAAGATTTATAGTTTTTTTCAAAGAATCTTCGATGATTGAACGTATGTATTCTTCAGCGGATACAGTAAATATATGTAAAGTTATAAATTATAGTAGTCATTACTTTTTTTAGTGGAGAATTTTCTTTGATGAGATGGAGAACGAAAGGGAATTTGCTTACCACAAAAACATAAGAGCAACATTTTTTTAAAGAGTCAAATGTGATTTTTGAAAAAAACAACAAAAAACACCGGAAACTCCCTCGTTTTCAAACTGCCGCTGGGCCTCTCAAGATCAACAAGTTTTCTACTTTAGCATTTGAAGACACAGAATTGACAAGTGTTAGGACCGATTCGGGCGCCCAAACATCATGAATTTGGCTGACATCGGGTGACTGTCCCCCACATTAATCATTCTCGGGTGTGAGCTTTGGAATTTCCTGCAGATTCCCGCCCTCCAATGCCGACTTTCTCAGGCATGGCGGGTGCTTATTTACGCGCACAAAGCCACTGGTCGGAACTCTTTCTCAGCGAATAAGTCAAATTAGGCACGCTCCAGCAAGCCTTTTCTTTACCATTTCTGCCTGAGTGGTCCTGTTGGCGGGTCCTGCTAAGACAAAGCTAGTATATAGGGATTAGGGCGTAATTTCAATGAATTTGTAAGTTGTAAGGCCTTCTTGAAAGGACGCGTTTCCATACGAGGTATTTTCTTAGGCTGATGACAATAGAACTTATTTTCTTCAAGTTTTGGTCACGAAATGAAGTCCACTTTGATTATGCAAGATTAACTAGAAAACTGTAGAAAACGTGTTTGTTTGATCAAAAATCGCCACCGGCAAAGGATTCGAAGTGATTTAAATCCCTTGGGAGTATGGAAATCCTGATCGGTGACTTCACTGGACGACATGCCCCCCAGATCAAGGGAATCAGAAAAATGCGTGTTTACACAAGAATTTGTACACCAAAGGCCAAATAATTAGTATGTTGTAAAGAAGTGAAACTTATCCTTAAAACTTTTGTAAAGCCCATTTTACGATTTTCACTGTTTTTGTGTTTTCACCGAGTCCATGCAAACACTTAAAAAAAAGAAGTATTTTACTGATTTTTACACAACTCATCACTCATCCCGAAATGTACACGGGAAATAGCACACATTCGAGAGATCGCTGTCTACCTCTCAGACTAAGGAATGTACCACACAGCACTTCCTGCTAGACGAGTTTGAGACCATTGGCCATTTTCTTCCAGTGAAAAACAGGCATTTTACATCAAACGGTGACAGAATGAGAAAAACAAGCATTTTCCCACTTAATGGGAAAAAATCGGGAAAATCGGGCATATTTTCACCAAACTTGGAAAATATGATAAAAACAAGCATGTATCGGACAAACTTGGAAAAAACTGGGAAATGCGGGGTTTTTAGAAAAACTCTGAAAACAAAATCCCACAAAATCTTTTATGAACCCTGCTGCTGATTGTATATATATGTATGATTTGGTTTACAATGTAGAATTGGGAAAATAGAACGATGCCTTGTATGTGATGACATTTCCTTTTCGTAGCCGATGTTTCAATATTGAATGTTTTATCTTCAACGTTGTTTAAATGGCTTCATTTGAAGCTGGTAGAGAAAAAAAGATTTTAACTCCAAAGGTTATCGTTGAGCCAATGGGCGAGATGAATAAAGACAAGTAAATGCTTTTACTACAATTTTGTACAGAAAGGCCTAGTGTAAATGTACATGGAGTTTTAGATAAAAGCATTTGCTGGTCTTTATTCATAATCACCCAATTACCTTCTCAAGGCTCGACTAATAAAGGACACACTCATTTAGATACACAAGCAATTCTATTGAAAATCTATTGGATTACAACTTATTTCTTAGCTTTTGACCTCAGATGACAAAATGTTAAACTCACTTGTTGATGCTTTGGAGAATACGTTTTGTAAAAAGTTAACTACGTATGACCTTTACAAAGAGGTCTACATTCACAACCATTGACCGGTACTTGTTTTATGTTGGCAAAGAACATAGACAAAATAGGCATGTGGTTTCTTTCATTTCATACTAAACTTTATTCTTCCAAAGTTATAAGAAACAACTTGGATTTAGTTCAGTTCAAGTTAGTCAGCAGAACACGTCTATATTGTGGGGTTTCTATAGGAAATGCATTGGTGCTTCTGTCAAACTTAACCTGAACTAATTGGAGCAGTTGGTCTCATGTTCGGTATGCTAGAACTCCCTGTGTATTCTCGATGAATTACTACAGAAAGTGCACAGGATTCTCAGGGTCAGCTTAAGCTAGGATGACTAGTAGTCCAGTTATGGCGACAAGGGATTCTTTTCTCTGTCCAAAAAAACACACAGAAGCGACAACAACACGAACAAATCATGCCACAATGCACCGGGGTTAACACAGCGGATTCCGACACAATACCCAAGAAAATGACGTTCCGCACCGCTGAGTACAAGTCCCACGGCAAGCGGGATAGCGGTGGGTGAAAAGCCGAGCTTAGCGTATTTTGCCCCGGGGGACTTTGAAGGAGGACTGGAATTCTAACCAACTCTAATGGGCCGCTCTGGTGATTAGGGCAAAGCCATGCCAATCTTGCCAAAGCCTAATAGTGTAATGAGCCGAAAACTTAGAATGCGAACCCCAGTGAGCCTGCGTTTCCTTCTAGGCCGTTTTCGTAAACTTCTCTAACGATTCGGATTGTTGTAGTTTATTGCTTGTAAAGTCCAGTAAACTTGAATAATGTTCATTTTTGTTGCGGCTTGGTTTATCTGATTCACTCATAAAAAGATTAGGAACAACTTTCCTTGACTTTTTATTTGAGGTAATTGAAAATGTATACGTTTTGCTTAAGTCGTAATAAATATCATAGCCATAAAATGCACAGACTTTTATTTGATTGAACTCCAAAATGAAAGGCTTCCTAAGACGACTTCTAAAATTTAACCCTCTCATAATTTTCTGTTCAATGTAATCACGAGTGGCTTTTCTTCAAAAGTGTGGAAAGTTGAGATCGGTGACAACGCATAAGGACTGATAGGTAGCTATTCTCAACCTCCCAAATTATGAAAAGGGAAAACTAAAGAAAAAATGAAGGTGTGGAATCATCGTATATTACATCTGTTCGTTTGCCAGATCAGTGGTTTGATCAACAAAATGTCGTAGATATATACCGAGAGGAAGACAAAAAGTCCAGCCACACTATGTCTGCCTCCCTCCCCTCCCCAGCAACAGCTGATGGCGCAGTCTACCAGACCCGGAGTAACGAGACAGAGACCACAACCACATGTTGTGATGTGTTTATGTTTATGCGGCTGTTATAACATACTTTTTCACAATCGAAATTCTTTCTTTGAAGGGTCATACTAAAATATAGTTTCACCTTGTTTAAGCAGGGGGCAGCACGTAATTTATGACCCCTCTGCAATCGAAGGGTCGGACGAATGGCCGAACAGAACCATGATGTCAAGGCGAACTGCTCAGTGCGATTGGTATTCCCTTATGTAATAATAGATATATCAGTAGTTACGGTACTGCAAATTCTCGTATCATATCCCAGGTTATATCACTAAGTTGCAGATTTGGTTCCCCAGATAGTTAAACTTTCCTAAAAAAGAGAACAAATATATAAAATTTCACAGCATTTTTTTGTGGTTTTGTTTCAAGCGCATGAGGTCCCAAAACCAATACGTCATATACAGTATATCGATCCCAATGAATCGATTAAAACGCCACTGACTACAATCATATCGATCGGTTTGTAGTTTTAATCGATTGTTTGGGTGGTCGACCTATTGACTGATTGATTGATCCTGGATATTCATGCGCCTGTGGGATGCGTGAGAATCTCGCGTCTCATTTTTCAGGTGACACCATGCAAGGCAACGCACCCCGTGAAATTCTCCTTGTTGCAACATGCGTGAATTTTAAAACGGGCAATACACCAAAACAAACCTTAAATTATACAAAATGTACTTAACTGGTTGATTTATTGAAATATGGTTGGAGTTTTGAATGTTTACTGTCATTTTTAATGGCCTAGTGTGAATCCTAAAGACTATAAACAATTTGGTTATCCCACTCAAGCATAGTGTTTGACAATAAAAGACTTTCGTCACCAAGGGCCGGGCACATCACTATATTAAATATGGCACAACGGGTCGTAAATAAGCCCTTGTTTATTTAATAGCCATGTACTTTTACGCTTTGACTTTAAATGGTGGTTATCTTCCCTGTTGCACTTGGCTGGTTTTCGGACATATCCAACTCAAGAAGATAGTAGATAAAGCGTCACCCAACTCGACAAAGAATGATACCCCCAGTAGTGGTTTTCCTTTTATCTTCCTCCGACCAAAGTACGGACATTGTGGTGTTAAAGGTATAATCATCATCTTTCTGTTTGTATATGTGTCTTATACAGGATAATCTCTGCCAAAAATAGCACCCAGTAGCAAAAAACAAATGAACGACGGAGCGGGGAGGACACTGGATGTTCTATTGTCTCAACCGAAGAGAGTGGTTGTCCTTTTGTCTTCTTCCGACCACAGTAACGACATTGTAGTGTTAATGGTACAATCATCATCATCCTGTTAGATGTGTGTCTATTGCAGGATAAACTCAGCAAAAACTGGCTCAGCAGCAAACCAAAAAAATTATATCTAACCACGGAGCGGGGATCGAGGACACTGGATATTTTTAATGTCTCACCCGACGAAAGTGGTTGTCCCATTGTCTCAACCTACCAATGGATTGACATTGCGATGGGTTTAGGACAGTAGTATTTGTTTAACACTTAAAGAAATACCACTGACAATGAAAGTAACGTGAGATGTGTAAAGAATGGCAAACATTGGTCATTGTGGCGAAGTGTGAATCTATCTATGGGTTCAAAAGCAACCATTGTTGGTGGACGTTTGTCCAAAATACTATAACAGGGCAATTCGCAGGTAGTCCACGTGCTATGGTGTATAGTGAACGGGCAATATGTAGTTTAATTAGCCCTTAGCAATTAGCTATATGTATGTATTGTTTTAAAAGATCAGATCAACAACAGGTGCTAATTTTGGTAATATATATTTGGTTTTCTATAGGCATTTTATGATCGCCTCTTGGACATGTTGGATGGAGGGGAGGTGTGACGGGGTCATGAGCCCCCTGTCAGTTGCGATAGACCAGTGAATAAAAATGATTATCGTGCAATTATAATCTAAGGCTTCGGTCCCTCTAGCCATTAACCCATAAAGAATCTGGCATTGGATTGGATTCGTTATCTTAGGGGACTATCATATTTTTACACCAGGTACCAAATGTATAGTTCTTCCACGCTAAAAAAGGTTAACATCATTTTCTTGAGCCCATGGGCCCTTTTTTATCATGATACCGGTATATATCGCTGCATTTTTTTCGTTATAGTGACGAATGCCATCGATCAGCCAATGGCATAATATCATTTCGTCTGTCCGTCGTATAAGCAGTTATTATGCCTGAAGGCATAACAGGCAGACAAAGGTGAAAAAAAACCCAACGAAATATCATCATTATTTTTCGAGAAACAGTCAACATATTTCTTAAACAAGTCAAACTTTCAGGAAAAATGATGAAAACAGACCCCTGACTGTGTTCATCCAAGTGTTAAAAAATAATTAAAGCGCACTCGTCAAATATAAAAAATAAATCATCGTTCTTTGAAAAGATCCGGGACTACCGGAAGTGGTGACCAACCCCATCTATTGTCGAAGTGCACGTGTTACATTCGGTCCAGCGGGCAGGATTATTGCCAAACTTTAACTTTCGTATCCCGGGTCGCATGTGGTCTCAAAACATTCTTATCAAGTGAGTGTATTCCGTGGGCGGAGAGCACTAAGTTGAGATTTTGGTGGATGTGCTGGTATGTCTTAGAAAGGGGTAAGCCGTTCGTAAAGACGAAACGTCAATCATAACTCATTCATGGTACTATGCCAATCAGTTTGAAGTAATTATGATACGTGTATATTGACAATCTCTTTTAGATAACATAGTTGGCTGGCAATAAGAACAACTGCTAGTACGTTAAAAGTATCGAATCCAAAAACATCAATACTTGTACTTAGGAACGGACCACTGATGGTGCACACACTTATTTAGACTCGATGATCATAGTAAATATAATCAGTTTGAAGATAACCACTTGGAGTCCAATATGTCAATGAAATGTTACCCAGATGTCAGCACGGGTGTACTTGAAACATGGTAGCTTATCCCGTCTGTAAGATTTTGATTGGGGCGTTTCGAAGCCCTACATTTCTACGCTTTTTTTTATTGGTTCCCTTTGATATATTTTCATTCTCTTAGATTGTGACATAAATCTGTCCGATCTATGACAGCATTGAACAGATCTTCTTAAAAGGTAATCACGACAGCTCAATTCAGCATTCTGCTAGATCTCTTAAATTTCTCCTCGTTTTTTTTCGGAAATAATTCCCTACGCATATTACGCAAGGGTTAAAAATACGATTGGAAATTGAGTGTGAAGTTATTCGTGTCCCAGAGGGGAGGTTAGGTGGCAGGCCAGCGTCCCAATCGCTCGCATCGCTCAATTAAACCACCGGGCTAAGGCAATTTCCCAGAAAATAATCAAGTAGCAATGTCACTCAGGCAGGGCTCGGCAGAAATAAATCTCGCAATGAATGAACCAGTCCCGGGGCCCATTGTCCGACCAGTAATTGCACCAGGTCCAGTGTGATTAGAGCCAGTCATTTTTGAAGGGGCTGCAAATTTATTGGCTCAACGTTACGAAATTTGTGCACTGGATTCTGACCCGCAATCTCCCAAAGAGTTATTTTGTCCTGATAACTGTCTTGGCGGTTTTTCTTTGGTTTCCTTGATGCAATCTTTGAGATAAATGGAGTTCGTTACCGGGATCATGTGTCAAGCATGTGAAGGCTTCTCTATCGAGTTTGAGAGATTGCGTACGGCTTTAAGTCATTATGAGGCAGATTTAAAGAAATCCGTCATAAATTAGGGACTGACCCATTCATTCCACTTGATGCCGAATACCTAATGGCAAGAGTTGATAAAGACTAAGAATTTGGAAGCAATACTACATCATCTTAATACAGTATCGGTGTACAGTATTGCTTCCAAGTTAATGATAATGTTAAAACAAGTACTAAGTACCAAATTTTGTCTTTATCTATTCTTGCTAGTAGTATTATTCCAACACTAATTCTTCACCAATCATTTGTTTGTCCCCTTAACAACTGTTGCTGCTCCAATCTCAGCGAGTTCAGTCGACAATACTCGAAGTTTCTCAAAAGGGAATCCCGCGTGTCCTTGGGTGATCTAATCGTTTGTTGATGTCGAACAGTTAAGGTTATCTCTCTTTCTTATCATAAAACAGTGTTAATTGGATTCGCAAAGTTATTTCTATAGTTGACAAACGTCTCATTCTCTAGCCGACAATACGTATTCTCCTATTTGAATGAGCGCGATTCGACTCCCTTGGCGATGCTCGCACTGTGTGGAATCACGTGTACATTGTCTAGCCAATCACGGACACAATGTCAACGCGGTAGCCAATCGAATCTTACGTTATATTACGTCATGGGTTATTCCCAGTGCCCAGAGCATGATGGCGCATATCGTTAGCAATGGCTGAATACGCGCTTTTGCGATGACGATTTAACCCCTGGAGGCTGGAGGCATCGATGCAAGAGTGCATGTGCCCTTTTCACAGACATCTACGAGTGGAATTTCTTGCCTTCGGCTCATTTGTTTGTCGAGAATGAATACCGAGATCTGTAAAAATGATGAATTCGGAATACGGTTGACTAAGAGAACTACTCAGGAACAGTTTTAGTACCTGTTGTATCAGTAAATTTCTTTTCATTATTAGCTTCACGGTCTTCAAAAACATGCATAGCCGGGATCTGATAACTGCTAACATTAAGTCCTTCTGTATCCTTCCGGACCAAAGACAAAGCGGCAGTACTATCTTTATATGATAATCACCAAAGGGATAAATAGTGACTCAAAACTAAGTACTAATAGTACAAAAATGTTGTATCCTGAACATTTAGCACCAGTGTTTCGCAAAGTAATCACTCTTCAACAACAACTTTTGGGTTTTTCCTCAAAGGTTACGAACTGTGTTGTTTCGGTCCTCAAGTTGGCCACAAGCCATCGCGTCCCCAAGCCTATGGTAATAAGAGGATAAGCCTAAACTATTCACGGACCGCCGGCAGGAATGAAATTTTGCACTGACAGCAGGATTTAGAGATTTAGAGAATTAGAGATTTAAAGCAGGGATATTCCAAGGAAATGTGGGCGCTTTGGCTATTTTTGACGCTGATTACAGGACACATTTACTATACTTCTTTCGAATGCTTTTCTGGCGTCTTAGTAACGCTTTGTGATTTTTTAAAATTATAACAAATGACATGTTTTAAAGGAGGATTCGATGGAGAATACCATGTTGTCAACATAAGTCATCTATCATTTGTATCGGGAAACGATGAGATGTAAAGCTTCAAAAAGTTAGCAAAACTTACAGAATTTGGTGTTGTAAGAATTTAGTGGGTGTAACAGGTCTTTATGTCACCTGGAGAAAGAATCCTATCCTGTTGTAACTATTTTTGTGGGACTTCATGGCCTTTTTCACCTAATCCATCATGATCTTAAGAGCATTTTTAGTTTCCCCCAAAATGTTGTCACGAGAGACAGCATCTTGGCTTGGACCCGCGGCTAACATGGAGATCGCTGCCTGCATCAATCGTCAGCAATGCCAAGAAGTGAATGGCAACTCTCTAACGAATTATTGCCCAACACAATCTTGTAGTCGCAAGTTTGCAAACATCTTACGTCTGTTTTTCAAGTAATAATCAATGCTGGTCATAATAAAGATGGTCCTTGGCGGCCCTCCACTCTTTGCGGCCATAATGAACTGCCCTGCTCAAGTGGCGCGGTAATCCACTCCCGAATTCTTAGCCATACTTTAGTGCCTTCTTTCAGAGTGGGGACAAATATTAGCTAATGGTGAGAGTTGCGGGCAAACATGGTAACATGCCCCAATGAAATAACCTATCAATCTGTGTTTTATCGTTGCTCCGGCATAGCGAAACTCATTTTGCATGGGAAAGGTGGAAGAAGGTTTCACCTCGTCGACATCATTTACTACAGTACAGGAATAAACTCATTTATCTATTGGTATGACTATTGGTATCAATGTAGCATTGTTTTCAATTAAAATGCTTTATACCTAATTTTGAACCAGTCAAACCGCCAGTGAGTCGTGTTTCTTGTGTTGCCCCTTTACTGGCAAAGGCATGGTTAGGTCCTAGATAAAGTTGACGTCATTGGTACATCTCTATCAATACTCAATGGACCGATGTGAACAGATTGCTTTATTGTTAGCAGGGTGGTAAAATTTTTGGCCGGGTCTATTTGGCAAGCCGCTCGCCGAACAGGCATCTTTTTTTGTCCTGTTTGGAGAGCCGCTTGCCAAACAGCACTAAAAAGCCACTAAAAAGCCACCCTGTTCGGCCAGCCACCCTGTTCGGCCAGCTGAAAAAGTCGCTGTTTGGTAAGCCGGGCTTGCCAAGTAGTCACTTCCAAAATTTTTCAATCAGTTGCTCTGATACCATTATTTCTCAGATGTTGTGATTACGCCCTTATAGGAAACATGTTTGAAAACGTACAATTTAGCTGCTAGGTGTGGAACATTTGATGGCAATTGCTAGAAAAATCTTGTCCTTCTCCTAATGACAGCTCAGCCGAGCTGCTTCCCTTCTGCTCGCTACAACGCTCAGAATGTTAACAAGCATAATTTTCGTATTTGCCAGAAAATCGCTCCCTAATCCCGCGCACTAATGCCGTAAATGAGGGGGTATTCTTCTCGACTCGTCATCAGTAATGCCCTGAACCGAGCCCAGTGAATGCGCGTTAATTATCCCCGAGGTTTGATTGGCCCCCGCTGAATGGGACTAATGAGTTTAATAAGGCCCATCTACTGCGCTCCAGTGCGGCCACCCCGCTGGTCCGAGCCTCCAGCGGCCGCGTCCTGCATAACATCATCCCTCTTTACTTCCCAACAAAACACACCGCCCGCGGATTTGTCCAAAACACAGAAATCCTCGTCTCTTTTTAGCAGGCGATTAGCAAAATGAAAACTTAAGTGTCACTTAACGTGGTACTTACATTGTGCTGGAGTTTTCAACCCATGGTTGAGACACTGCAAAGGTGTTCCAGTGGACACTCATTTTATGCCAGGAACCGTAACTGCGCTAATTAAACATTTCCTCAGGATGTCTCCCAACTTGAGGTATCTTATACTCAATTCACTCATGGTATTGCCAGTCACAACTCTAACAATGTCAAAATATCAAACTGCGAAGCCATTCTTACATAACAAACAATTATGATAAGGCTGAGAAGTGCAACTTTTGTGAAAGCTTTAGTTGTTTTGTTCCCTTCCAGTGTGCGAAGATTTCCCTTTCAGCGGATGCCTTTTCCCCCGCGGGTTGATTGTGACTGCGTCTTTTACTCCAGGCTTGAGTCTGGCGTCTCTTCGTACTATTGCCCATTCGTCCGCACTCCTCCACCCCAAGTAATTTTGACAATTCAAATCATTGTGATATAGTCAACATTCGAAGAGAATCGATCGTAAAATCAGACACATGAAAGGTATCAATTGAAAATATTACTTTTCCTCCTTGAACTCATCAGAGAAATCACGGCCATGTATGATGGTGCCCGAAATTACAAGTGCCATTGCCAATATGCATTTCGCTTTTCTCGTAACTTTTTCTCGTTGCAGGTATGTTGGACATCTTAGATCAAGTAAAGTTTAAATCCATGTATACGATTTCGCATAAGAAATCTGTATTATGTGTGGGAATGGAAGTCGTATATGAACAAACACACGTTATGTTGGTAGATATAAAAGAACATTGTATTGATGATGCATGCATCACTAAAAATATGCAAAACGTGTCAACTGATATTCACTTCCCTTGTGGCAGCACGAAACGGAGTTATTTCAAAAAGCCATATCACTAAACGTTTTTGTTTGGTATCATGATACACCCCCATTATTTGAATATAGATCTTAAAAAAGTTCCTACAGCTAAAAAAGTCCCCCCCCTTATCGATAGCCGTGGTTCTGTTCAACGTCATGAATATTCAAATGGCGTTGTCATCCTTACCATTTCCACCTTCACTTCAGTATTGAATGCAAGTTATCAACCAGACCAGACAGTACACATCAGATCAGTGCAGCCGGCCTCTCATCAAAGAAAATTCTTACACGCAAAACATCGTGATAATCGTTGAATGGCCACGCCACTACTTTCATAATGGAAGTACAGACACTCTGTTTTCACTTGCTTTTTCGTCCATTAAACTATTAACGACGCTTTGAAATAAAATCCCCTTGCCACAGATTGATGAACAAACTATAGTGCCTTTAACAAGGTAAGAAATAACTTCCTGTAGTCTGTGGAACCACTGTCTATTCCCGCACTAATTGCTCGTCGTGTGTTGCAATTAGGCGCGGATTCGAGAGTATGGACGAGTTTAGAGACTATGTGTGGGGACAACACTTCCTCCCATCGCGGCTCTCTCATCTGCGCGCGCTATTACCCGGGAAACCGAACCCGAGTAAATTGGCGAGACCCCCTAATTATCGCCTGTTAAGCTCGGCGCGGCTAAAAGCGTTTGACACCTCGAAAATTGTCCCAGGAGTTCGGATGGTTACAAAGTAAATGGGGCAATTATGAGGGTGAATCGCCAGAATCGCGGCGTGTTCAGCTCGAAGCGGTGGAACTTGTGGGAAATCACCAAGTTTTTACAACCAGTGTCCTGCCATTCGTGTCTGGGTGTTGTCTTTGCAATGGAACACCACTAAGCAGGAAGCTGAGGGTGTGATAATGGTGTTGAGGTGTGACTTCCGTGTACGGAAAGAAAAATAGATCCCTTTTTTTTTGTAAGCGCCATGTGTTCCCCTTTTGATGATTTTTGGTAAAACAGTGATTTCAAATAACTTTGCATGCATTGTATGTCCATATTTCAAAAGGAAATTATCGGCGGTTGTCATTGCGTAACTGATCAAGAAACACACGTGCTTTTAGGAAGGATACTTCAAACCCGCCACGACTTCAAGGATCAGGCATCTGGGCGATGGAGGTCGATGTGAAACGCGATGCACTGCCTATCAGTTATAATAAACACAACAAATGGCATGCGGAGATGTCAAACTATAAGACAAAAACGAAGTGAGGGTTCCACCAAGGAGAGCGCCAAGTCAGCATCGAAAAGTTCATTATAAATTCAAAGCAATTGATCTAGCGGCATATTGTGTCTCGCTGATATCCGAAACTTGCTGCTCATATAATAGTATATGTTCTGTGAGAAAAAATCCCGAGCTGCACGATATGCACTAGAGTCATATTGCTTGATTCACATATGTACTAACTGCAAAACAAAGAGTCAATTAGTTTCAATAAAGGCAGCTGGAAGTCAACACTGGGCAAGTTTTGTTGAAAGTATACCCAAGTACCACACTCCATTTTACTGAGAACTGGAATCTTCTAATTAAGGTTCCACATTTCCTGCTTCTGAGGTGCGCAAAAACCTGATTAAAACAATTACGCACCGAATACGTCAAAATAATGGCCATTGACTGCAACATATATTGAATTCACATCACTTGAGGCCCTGATATCCTCCTTCGGGTCATTATCGGCTGATTATTAGCGGAACTACATCAATAATACCGCCCCCGAAGTGAAGAATGTGACTTCTAAGTAGCTTGAAGTAGGGGGAGACCATTGTACATATAATGTAGGGGAAGCTCTTCAACGGGGGAATCCGCAACAGACTCTTGAAGGCACCTGTGTGGCTCTGTTGAATACTCGACAGAACATATTGATAAGTACTAAAGATGTCCCGTATTTGTTAGAATATATCATCTCTGACTATAGAAACGAGTTGCACTTTGTTTGCGAAAAATACAACCAGAAATATGAATTGATATGGAGGTATTGTGCACATTGTACGAGGAAGTGTGTTTAAACAAGTTATCTTTGTGATGATACAATGCCGTCAGTGAATGCGCAGCAAAGGAATTCCATTCAGCAGTTACAATAATGTAATAAAGTGATAGCACTTCGTTTGTAGTAATAGTACAAGTTGAAGATGATGTTTGTACTGCAAAACACGAGCCCAGGTTCGCTATGCTTGTTTGTTATTCAATGAGTGCAATTCTCAGATGATTTGTGTAGCAAATACTCTTTGAATGTCAATGACTTTGAGCTATACGAGCCTACTGATACACGCATGTAGTCATTCCACTTCTTTACGACAACATATCAGAATATTACTGACCTAGGTTAGCCTAACACGACCTCTCTTGTGATGGAAACACATACAAATCTCTGTGTTAAGAGAGATTCCGTGTTTGATTATAATTTCATTCATCCGAAGTCATGTTTTGGCTAATCAGGACAAAGTCACAACCAGGCGGAGATCAGATCGATAGTCCATCGCGGTACCCCATGAGGCAATCGCTCCGACAGTCTTCCTTGCCAACTCCGCCTGATTGATCATCCCTCACAGAAACACTAAAACGGTTTCGCCCCGCCCTCTCTTCCCGAATCTAGAAGGCTTACGACGAGAACGCATTCAGCTGGAGAGTCCACCGCGGTACCCCATGAGGCACCAGGTCCGACAGCCTCCCTTGCTAACTCCGCATGATTGATCATGACACAGTAGAACTGTTCCGCCCAACCCTCTCTTCCCGATTCCAGAAGGCTTACTACGAGGAGTCGTCTTCTGCTGGAGAGTCCACCGGGGTACCCCACGAGGCACTCTTTCCCACAGTCTCCCTTGCTAACCGCGCATGATTGATCATGCCAATCCATCATTCTTCGCAGCATTTCTCTGACATACAACTTCTGGCTCGTCAGTGGTTTGCCAAGGTGTACAAGGACACCGATTATAGGAGAAAAACATCTGCTAATACCGTGGATGTAATTCAAAAATGATACTGTAATGGTTTATAGACACATTGCACTAAGTATGTCCATTCCGGTGTAGAAAAAGAACATGTCTCCCTGGAAAAGTGTCCGGCCCTATTCTGACGGATTATGGAATAATGGTTCTGTAGAGGCCTTGACTGTCATTGGCTCAAGGAGTTAGACGCATCCATTGTTCCACCGACAATCTTTCCTAGGACATTTCAAACTTCAATGTATTTTTCGGGACACCATTCGTAAAAATCATTTGGGCCTACTATGGACCCAAGGGTTGGTCTATCATCGACATGAAAAAAACCTGGCTGACAAACCGTTATGATGAATCGGTTAAGAGCTATTGATTGATTTGCAATGTCTATTTAGTTCATTCACTAGATATCGAGTTTCAAAGACTTCGAAAAAATTGTATCGGTTTGGAAAGCCCACTCTTTTGTTTTTCTTGAATATTGATAACTCCCGGGTTCATTTCAACCCACATATAGTGCTGGGTTTTTTTGGGCTTGAAAGTATTATATCTTGGCTGCAGTTTATCAAAACATGATAATGGCGTTGTCTTTAGATACCGGCCTATCAGAAGCTGTTTTATACAACCATGGCTATGCTCCACGCCGAACAAGCATGAGATGGGTCTTCTAATTGGCCGATACCCAATTAGAAGTCCGAAGTTACTGGTTTTGAAGAGGCACAGGAATTAAAGTGACACAATATCAGGTTGATTACAGTAGATGTACTTGGTCAGTACGTTTTCTTGCATGTCCTCGATCAAAATAAACATCAAAGAATGACTAGTCCATCGACTTACAAGTGATCACAAGTGTTTCCACTGCGATGATATCAGCTAACTTGTAATTAGAATGACCGTACGCTGATTACAACCTCCATTAATGGTTGACATGTTACTTGCATCAAGCAATCAAAGTTGATTTAGTACCACAAGAATCTTTCAGATCTTTCAGAAAGTTGGAGGAATTCTGGATCCACCAAGTACCTTTTGCACTGTTGCCGTTTATGATCGTCTACATAGTCATTTTTGTTCGGTATTTTTCCTCACAGGGATTGGTTCGCAAGAGGAAAAATAAACGTCCTTTGCGATCACGATTGAGACAAGTTTGAGAACCAAAAAGTACACCAAGCCATAAATCATGTTATCTGGTGCGATGATTTATGGTAGGTATGTCAGGAGTGGGACCTCGTCTAGATGCTTTTATCCTTTGGACACCGTGACGTGCAGCCAACCGAGTGTTGTTCACAAAAACCTCTCCGCGTTGGTGTAATAAATTAATCATTCTGCAAAAGTCATTGTCATCGGCAGAAACTCATTCATTTTAACCTGCAATGTCATAAACTGTTTGGATACCTGTAAGTTATAGCGCCTGCAGTCATGTCAGGGGGTTGAGATTATCATTTTCCCGCACCTTAGTTCCTTATATACATTACCCACTGACTTGAACTTCGTCGCTATCTGATCAAAGGAGAGAAACACGGAGGTCGAACTCCTTCGGTAAAGTCGGTTATTCTGAACCTAAACTGGTGTGAAAGTATTGGTAGTCCTAGTAAGAAATGTATCAAATGAAGATGATTTTGTAAAGGCCTGATTCCAATTGATCGTTTTCCGCTGCGTTCCTCACCAGCGCGACAGAAAATCGCCTTCAGCCCAAGCGTTTTTGTTTTGTTCTTTTTTGGTATACTTTGAGTTGACTGCAAGTCTCATCAAAAGACTTCAACTGCAGCTGCAGGGCATTTTAGATTACCAAATAACCGCCGCGCCCGAACGTCGTTTTGCCGCGGCTTCGACAGCAGCTAGACTGCGGTCTAGTGGTATCGGGCCTTCAGGGTTTCGGTAAGGTTGGAAGGCAAACGCTATGCCTTAGATAATTGCTCTGTCTGTTGCGTGTTTCAGCAAGGGCTCTACCAGCTTCACTTTACAAAACATACATGTAGCAACACCGATTGATAAGTATTCTTTTGATGTGTGTGACAACTGGAAATGGTTTTTATTCGTATGTACATGTATAAGTACTCACACTCTAAGCATGCGTCACATGTACGTCAATATAGTGCATCTTTTAGGCCTAAATTCGATACAACCCAGGGGTAAAACTACTTGTTAAAGTTTAGGTTATAAACATATTGAATGAAGATACGCCACGGGCGCCCTAATTTATGTTTTATGAGCCTAATGTCAACAAAAACTACGAGAAAAAATACGCAGCCTCAAATGATATTGGCAGCATGGCCTTTCAATCTCTCCTCTCTTCACCGAGAAGTGGAATATAAGTATTTGCTTTTAGTTCATATTGATGATTAGAGAGGAGCAATACTTTAGTTTCACGAATCTAAGACCGGTTGATTGAGTACAACAAAACCGAATTAAAGCCATGCCGTAATATGACGTCATGACTGTCGGATAACTTGGTGTCGAAAACACATTGTCTATTCACATTGATCGTGTTGAATGATCATCGAACGACCATGTGCTAACATTGGGCCCGATGGGAATATTCAGAAATGATCTTATATCAGTGAAACTGGAGTATGTTACTCTGTGAACTGGAGCCAATTGTGATTACTTTGACGCGTCAGCAAAATAACCGCAACAACAACGATGACGTCATTGCTCCAAATCAGCCTTGAACTTCACTGACGTCATAACTGCCCACAATGCACTTCGATTTTACACTAAGACTAAAATGATTATTGCTGACACGTCATTTAATAATAATGGCTATTAGAGTGGTTTCTAACGATTACACCTTGGATTTGAGAGGGAGACAGGTGGTCGATCCAGTGAGGTGTAGCCAGGGAGATCATCGCGGTCATCAGATGACCGCTCACCCAGTGGAGACGGAGGTTACGCTTTAATAATGAGAGATGATCTGTCAAGTTTGATGAGCAGGGCTCCAAATACGGGTAACATTTTGAAATGGCGTCGGAGCACAAAAGTATGTCGCAAAGTCGATCGCAGTACAACTTGCGTCATAAGGAACTTACACAGCTATTCTCACTGTTACTTACTCCCTAGATACGAATGGTGTCACGAAGCCCAAGACGGCAACGTAAAATTCAGCACCAGGGGATTAAAGGGGGATTATAAGCAGGTTCTTTTATAACTGCATTTCTTTTTTCTTAACACAAGATTAAATACGAATGGCGTACCCCTTTAAGGTGAAGAGATATCGTTGTTATCTAGTGACACCAAAAGGGAGTGGACGAAAGCACAACCAATAGCAAATACTATCAAAATCTCTGTTCAATTTAGAATGACTCTAGACTGCCAACAGAAAGTTTGTGATGTGCTACCCAGTGTGCCCTGTGGGAAATACCTATCCAAGCAATGCGAGTGAGAAGATTGCAATTCCACTCTTTGAAGGAGAGGGTCAGTTCTCCATGGCAGTGTGCGGGCAACTGTGTTGACCATCTTGACTCTACCATGAATAGAAACTCCGAGCAGAGATATTAAATCCTCAGAGTGCGAAGCCATCCTTTGAAAGGTCAGAATAACTCGCTATATTGATCGTTCCGACACTGATACCTCTCTCCCAATAATCATGGCTTGGTCGTCACAAGTGGCGTATTTTCTTGGAGTGCTGTTATCAGTCGGGGAGTCGGTGAATCCTCTATGGATCCTTTCAACCTTATCTTGTCCTGGGAGTCCCGCGTGGCGCGCCTACCAGGTGAGCCCCGCAGATATTGAAAACTGAGCTCCGCAGATATTGGATGCGCATTCGTGATTCGGTGGCTCTTTTGTTGCAATAATGATGACTTGACTTGAACTTTTATCCGAAGGAGCACGTGATTTTTGCTTTTATCAATACTATGTTATTTTGCTGACAGGTTGAAATTAATTAGGCGAATTAGTTTTGTTGGAATTGTCAAATGTTACGCAGATGTGGAACCTATTAATCCTTAAAAATGTTTTTATGGAAGTTCCATTCACAAAAGTATAATATTTTGAGATTTGTGCGTAAATTTTGTCGTAGTTTGTAAAGGTTAATCATCAGAAATATCAAATGACTTTGCCATCAATTATATCTTCTAAAGTTTCCAAATTGTTTTTTACAGAAATTATTAAATTTATGTTGAGAGCAGGATGAGGGGAATGGATTCCTCATTATCTGTAACATGTAACAACTTAAAGTTATCTTATCCAAGCATCATGGCTGTGACTTTGTCCCCAAATGGCCATTTCATTAATCATAATATCTTTTTAGTGGATTCGTTACAGAAATTGTTAAATTCGTATTCTTGGTGTGGGATGATTCCAGTACATTTCTTGTCTTCTGTAAAAGTATCAACTCGTTGTCAAAAGTACACTTAATCGATAGATAGCTTTTACGTGTACGTAGTTTTAAGCTCGCTCATCTGTAGTGAAAAAGTTCTCAAAACATCATCACTATTCTGATAGAATGCAATGGACATTGTTATTCCACAGGAAATGAACATGCACAATGTACATACAATGTATAACGTATATAACTAAAACATCCATTGACAGTTCAGATAACTGATTTGCTTTCTCTCTCATTCGCACTGTGTGAGTCTGTCATGATTTTTCTATCTGTTCCATTCATTTTCATCGCGTGGACCTCATGCAGATGACATCATGATCCGCGTAAGGTGGAAAGACCTAGGGAATGATATGCTCCTCATATTCTATCAAGTTTTTAAAGATTTATCGAAATCTTCCGACGAAAATCTCCGAAGGGTCAGTTACGTTCATGCACAGCCAGTAAACAAAACAAATATTGATAATCATGAAATTCCCAACTTGGGCAGAGATGCACGTGCGACCTTCAGGGGAAAAATCTTTGCCAAATCGAAATCATAATGTTATCATTCATAACAGCAACAGTGGCATTTTGCTGACCCCTTAGAATTTCCACAAAGGTGAGGAAAGGAACATGAGTGGCTAATTGGACATCATAAAGGTATGGCCAGGTTCTAAGGGTGATCCGCCTCTCAAATAATGGCTTAAAACTTAAGACTTGACAATGACGGCGGCGGTATCTGATCTGTGTAGGGAGTAAGACCACCCGTAACTCATCTTTGGGCGTGGAACTATCATCTTTGCCCTGGTATGATACCTCAATTATCGTTTAAGGTTCATCATATTTCACCATCATAACGCTTAGGTGAGCAATTGCAATATGGTCTTTTCGATAGGCATCTTCTGGGTGATGGAGGTTGCGAATGCCTGGTATCCTTTTGGGCTGCAAGTTCCCATGCCTTGTCAATACCAGTGTGAAAGGAATTCGAGTCTCCTCGAATTTAAGTCCCAAAGAATTAGATTTTTGATGAAGACACATACGTTTTCACTTTTGGTTATATTATTAGATGGTCAACGCTGATTCTGCAGGTCGTTCCCGTAGCAGTTAGGGTGTGTCATTCACAAAAGTCTCCGCGCTAGAAGAAACCCGGATGTGATCGCTGACGTAACATGGGTTGTGCACGACTTCACTCCTTTGAAAATGGGCAAAACAGATTATGTAATCGGTCACAACGCACAATCATCAAAGTCGGCTTGACTGCAACAAATAATTACACATTAAGCAGATTTGGAGAAGTCCAAAACGAAGATATAACATTAGGTAAGATTAATTAATAGCTCAATTAAAGTTCAAAAGGTTTTTCAACAAGGATTTTTGTACTTGACAAGGCCAGTCTTTGTGCCACCTGCCAGGACTGACCTTTGAATTCGTTGATCCTCCTTCTTACTCTTGAGGCCATTTGCTGCGTGCCACTAAGATTCGGCACCAGTTAGGATAACGTCTGGTAACACGTTATCGGCTAGAAAGATGGAGAAATCCATCACCAGATACCTCTGTTTCAAACTTGGATCTAGCCGGGCCATATTTTTAAGCAGTCTCTTCAAGGTTAAAGCGAAGAATTTTAAGCAAGCCATCTAATGCTTGGAAGACCCAGAGCAATTCTCAGGCGATTCCGAGAGAACAGCAACATGCTTGGTATGAGTGCGAGGACTCTCGGATCCAGCAGCTCCGAACAAGATCACAAGATTGCTTATTAATTTCCTGGTTACTTGACAATCTAGCCACGAATGGCCGACACTTCGCTATCTATAGCAAAGTTTATATGCGAGGGCAGGTCCTTACTGGTTTTATGGCTTATAGTGGCACGCCATTAAACTAGGATTGGGCCAATAAACGCCGTAACGTCCCCAAAGTAGATGGCAGAGCTTTTGTTGATGTGGAGCTATTTTGTAAGGCGAGCATTAGTGATGTTTTTATGTAGCCGTATGTGATAAATTAGGGGATATCTCCGATGGGTGATGCTGACGGAAAGTTGATGGTGTTTTCCTCATGTTGCGAGATGTCATTTGCTTTATTTAGGACATGACATGACTGTTATGAGACCTCGATAGAACGACCGGCTCGGACGATTCAGACAGAATCCTAGATCAGTCGAAGAAGAAAAAAATGCTGGTCTTCGATGTTGGTGAAAAAGAAGCTGGTTTTCGATTGTGGAAAAGAAGCTGGTCTTCGATGTTGGTGAAGTTAGTTCACATGTACCAGTTGCATGGTAGATTTAGCATGGGTCTTGTTCTTCTTCCTTTCAATGTCGGGCGATCTCATCGGAGTATATTTGACCATATTTAACAGCCGCTGGCTCCGGCCCTGAGTTACCAAACGAAAAGCCAAGACTGAAACTCTCTTCCTGATAATTGATGAAATTCCAATGGTCGTTTATTGATGCTGTAATACCGAGGTTCGCCTGAGGTTGTTTCGAACGACTTTCGCTTGTTAAGGCTCATTGATTCAGATTTGCATATCGCGAGGAGCCACACAATACGCCTGTAGCCGGGGTGCCATTGTCTCCAGAAAGCTACACGGACAGTTCAATAGCGGATAACTCGGCGAAATGATCTGGCGTGCTTTCAGAAAAATTCATACGCACACGATATGCATCTGAAAGGTTCATCTTGCTATTTGCTGAGTCGAGTCGATCAGCGCCATAGAAATGCGTATCCGCGATGACTATGGTTTATTATATAGCTCAGGATACCATCTTATTGAATCTCAATACCCTTCTTGAAGCGCATTTCCCTCCATTATCTCTCTCTGTAAAATATATTGTTAGATTTTTCAAAGGGTCTTTCTTATCACGTTACATAGTATATTGCCTCGGAGACGTGTCTTTCAACAAAATACTGAATAAAGTATTTAGAAACTACGGGTATTTGCTGTAAAAAGATTCAGTTCAGGCTCATTTTACTGTCGACTGCTCGGCACGAAGGTGCTGAGGAGGTTGTGACTGGACATATCTGTTGGATGATATCGCCTTCTCGGTCGTGATATTTCAACACTGATATTTCGCCATCGTCATCGCGGATATATTTGTGTAAACGAAAGTGCTCGTTGCGAAAGGTAGGTCCGTGAGTCAAGTGATGCACGGCAAGTTCCCTGTGCAGTGTTCCTATAGGGGAACAAGAGTGGATTGGGCAAAGTCCATCGGGTCATAACCCCACTTACTACGATTCGGACTTGTCCCGGTTCTGTCATCTCTCCTTCTGTTCCTCCACGGAAATGCCACTGTGCATAGGTCGTCGTCGTCGTCGTCGACCCGAACGGATCTGGCATAATTCTCATTCGGACTGTGTACAGTAACGCTTCCATATGGGAGAGGGAGGGAGGGGGGGGGGGGGGGGTAAATTAGAGGCTCTTGAAAGGAACCATAGCTTGTTCTCTCAAATTGATTGGTGGAGTTCGGGCCTGATCATGGCTGCCTGCAACCGGTCTGCCAGGTGTCGCTGCGTGCGGCTGTGTTAGACTTGGCATACCCCCGACTGTGCAGGGGATGAGGCGGTTTGGGATGTAAAGCATTGAAAGCAAACGGGATTGTGCAAAACTCCAGGACGATATAAGCATGAGTTCCTGCCAAACTATTGGTTTAAGACTACCGTTGGTATTGGTGACACCCCCCGCACTATTGCTCATTGTAAAAAGGCCTAAGCAAACCTATGCAATGAAAAATAACTATATTCTGTGGATCTAGGCTACATCGGCCTCTTCAGTAATAAGCCTACGCAAATTTTTCTCAGATTTAGTTTAAAATTGCAAATTCCGTATCAAAAGTTGGTGATAGCTTGCAAATTTATTTTCCATCTACGTTTAGCATTATATTTTCCAGTTGGAAATATGTGGGCGAAGCAATCTCCAAACAAAGAGAAAGCGTTGAATAAAAAAAGATTTTATGTTGAGGTGTTATTAGAAACTGTACCGAAGAAGCAAAACTCCAAAACTCTCAGATTTTTCATACATTTTGATTTGAAATGGGTATGGATCGGGGGTAAATTGTCTGGTGCTTCAAATTATTAGATCATCAATTTAGCACTTTGATTGACATGTGCCAATCAATGGTATGCATCCTTCCCTGGGTTATTATGCACTTCGAATTAGATATTAGATTAAATATTCAAAGACATGCAGCACTGTTTACAGTACACACATTGACAAATGCTTGTGACAGTCTTTTTCTCAGATTGCTATCATTTATCGAATATTGGGGATGATTCATTGTTTATGTGGAAAACAAAGTATCTACCCCATAGGCCTTAAACTTCCAATTAAACTAGTATCGGAAAAATAAAAATAAATATCTTGCGCCTTAGAAAAATGTGTGTCACCATAAATAGGTATTCATAAAAAAGGTTTGTTTTAAGGGTAGCGGCTATTAAAAAGAAAACAAAAAAAACCAACCGGTGGCGAACCATCCATTATAGGGCCGTAAAGCACTTGTTATCTCCGTTGACCCTTTTTGCATTGGTGTTCATTCATGCTTTCCTTCTAATTTTCTGAACTGAGTAACTTTGTTGACTGAAGGATCTTTCTATCCCGCTCCCCACCCCATCCAAATATTGAAAAAAGCCGGTGCATTTTCCTGGCTTGTGAAAATGGGCCAAGGAACTTCCTGGTACTTTAGCAATAGGCCTAGCTGAGCGCCATGGTCATTGCTGTAATGGAAAAACATAACAAATTATCCTTACCATTGCTGGGTTGCAAGGAACGAGTTTGCATGCTGTATTATATCTTCTATTTGTCCCTAATTGGACTTTTGAGGACAACGTCACAAGCAGCATGCAGGGATAACTTCACTTTAAGTAAACAATAAGTGGAGCTTGTTGAGTGTGTGTCTTTCTTGGTATTGTCAGCTCGTGGTTTCAGTGAATTATTATGTAGAATCATGATGGCCTACAAGTTGAAGGTGCAAGATTAACACTGTGTTAGGATCTTCCAGTCAGTGCAAACTGCTCTAAAAGCAAAATCCGCCCAAACTATGAAGTCTTCCCACCATCTAGGTTTTTGGTAGGATGCACTCAGAAATATTTAACCTTGCAGGTAGTATCTTAATATGACTAGTAACGAGCAAGCAATGCCCACTGGCAGTGATATTGTACAAACACTTTCTGTTTGCAAGACACGTGCTTTTACTGTTGTTGTCATTTTAAACTTTGGGGTGAACCTCGTACAAGTTGTCTTCGGAATCCGAAATAGCACGATGTCAGTGCGTTTGGGTGAAGCGTCAGTGTCTTCAGTGTGTTTATATGCATGGTTTGAAGATCTCCCTAGACTTGAATTAAGCTTTGAAATTCGCCATTGAATATGAACATTTACAAGATGTTTTCCAGGCTCCAGTTAGTGGTCATTAAAACCTGTTAAAAGGTAAGGTCCGAGGACTGTGGTTGAATTTCAATCTCTGTATCTGGAACTTTCTTTGAACGTATCTACTTCCTTCACCTCGAAGTGATCGTTCTTGGCTTGGCGCAATGAGTAACGTGGTAACGCTTCTGCGGTCAGTGTTGAAGCTTCGGGGTCCGCCAAGACGAGGTTAGATCAGCCAAGCTTTCGTTAAAAAAACACCAGAAATCTATGCAGGTAAATGTCTGTCGGTTTGTGTTCACTTCCTTGCCTACCCTGGAGCCACAGGTGGCTGGCAATGCACCGCAGCCATCCCAAGACCTGCACGATCTCAAGACTCTACACATCAAAATCTCCAACACGTCCCCTACACGGTCGGCCTGCTACACAATAGGGATGATTATATCTTGGTCTGCAGCCCCGAGCCATCCGAGTTGACAAAAGCTTACCCAGTGTCGTGTCCTCTTGCCGTGCTAGAAGTACTTCCTGTAAGATCTCTAATTTCTCGCTACAAGCCAACATTCCCATGGCTTGAGGGGAAAGGCAACTTTTCTGTTTTCGGGATTAGTTTACCCGCTCGATCATCGTGTGGCCCTTCGGCGAGTTTCGGAACAAATGTCACTGAGATTTTCAATATTTGCCAAAGATTTAATTTCATGTGCAACAGTTAGATTATAATCTGAAACCGACAAAGTACACTAACGTGACTTTAATAGAATTCTTCGCAGTACCTGATTAAATTTTTTTTCCCCGACATTACTGACTTTCGTATTATTGTTTTTCTCCGATTCTTGTTCTTCTGAGTTCGGACTCATGTGAGAGTGTGTATCGGTTCAGTTCTGTCAGGACGCCATATTGGCCCAAAATGTTCCCAACTGCATATTTGGTAAAGCTGCTGGGCTTCTTGTCAACAACCTTGAACAGTTCTAGTTTGGGCGAGATTAGAAGTACTTCGATGAGCCAAGACCCTTAGTTTAGAAGACACCGTTGACCATTCAGTATTCTAGTAGCTGGCTCATCATTAGTAAAAGTTATTATTTGTGTACTGGCATAACCTTCAGCTTGGTCTCTTCAAGGAACTCAGAGCTATCGAAAAACTCAACAAATTTACCTCCCGAATTAAGCAAGCATCGGCACACAGTTCACCATTCCGACGATTTTCCCACCGGAGATTTTCAAACTTTGCACCGAGGGACCCCAGATCTGTCTCAAATATCGTGTCAAACCCGTGTATCAAAATGTACATCACCGAATATTCTTTTTAATAAGTACAAGTAAATGTGAAAGACTTACAAGTCTGGGTTATTTCAAGTACTTGTCACCTATGGGCGAACGATGTGTCAAGTCCGCGTTTCGTCACCTCTCGTGGGGTGACCAAGTTCGAAATCGGGTACCTTTCATTTTGCTATGCTATATACCTTACTTTCTTACTTGCATGAGCAGTGTCTTGATGACTTTGCTACACAGATTTACATGTTGCAAAGTGTGCGTGACGGCCAATGGGTACAGAATTGTAACAGAATACCAAGCAAATACACTGTCATCAACGTATGTCTTATCAAGATTGCTCAAAAGACATTTCCTCCTTACTTCCATGGAAAAGACAATACATACACCCACAAAAATTTGCTTACGTGACGTCATTCGTGGTTTATGCTTTACCGAGTTGCACTCATCAAGGGTGGGGTGTTACCCTTACTATCGCGTATAATAGTCGTGTGATCTTTTCTTTTTCGGAATGGCTTTTAGTAACTTTTCCATCTGAATTCTTCACATAATCATTTTATAACAGCAACACAAGTGTGACATAAAACGTATTAGATATCGTGCCTAAAGCATCCCCGGTGTATTTCAGAAGGGTTAACCTTCCATGCCACATGCATGCACTGTAGAAACGCACTAACGTCCCAATCACGCCACGAGACATGTCCGCAGCTAAAATTAGACCGTCTTAGCCCGCCACGCCTCTCGCGAAATATCATTTCCTCGGAGTTTCTCAGGACGTGGCCATATGACATGGCTTGGTTGGCTTAAGGACCTGGGACTTGCTCCTGGCGTTGCCGGAAGATGATGTAATGTGATTGCTGAGTGAAAAAAAGAAAATAAATTTGGCTCTTTTACACTTTTCGTGCCTTGGTGTTGAGCGGCAGAAAGTAGCCACGCACAATAGAGAGGTTGAGATCGACCAACACATAGGCCTACGGAGACGTTCACTGGATGATAACTGAGGATTATATTATGTGTGCTTAAAAGTATCCGACTACATTTTGACAGTGATGGTCTTGCCTAGCAGGGGAATAGTAGCCAAATATGTCACTAGCTGGTCGGCATACGGTTAAGGAATCTAGAAATAATCAACACTGTTATAATGACGGTAACTTTGACTTATTGGCAGAACTTGCAATGTTATACAAGTATGGTCCTCGAGAATCCAAAACTAAAGTTAAAAACGATATGCTAAAACTGTAACAAAAAATTAAAGTGCCTGCTAAATAAACCAGATACCTTCGCGATATATGCTCTGGTGTTTATGTTTCGCTAAGTTCTATTAATATTCTCCAACATGTGGAAAATCAAAAATTCATGAAACGCACAGAGCCATGTCTCGGGTCGGTAAAGGTCAGGCCAGGCTTTTTAGCCGCCCCGTCACGCATGACCTCGCCTAGGAACCATCAAGCGGGTTCCCTCGAATGACAGGCCATACAATGGGTGGTGGAATGTTCCTGATGGTTTCGTTTGGGGGCTGACATCAATATCGGTAGGGGACGTCTCGCTTGAGCTAGTTCAAAGCAGCTGCGCCGGGATGGGCCTAATCGTATACTTCACCTAACCTCACTGACCTAACTTTATGGCGGTTGTTGTTTGTGTATTAGATTAAAGTACATGAAATAACTCGAGAAGTCTTTTGAAAGAAGGAATAAAGAGATTATTAGATACGATGTAATTCCATTGGTACTTTGGCTATTGCGAGTCCTGTGAAAGCAATGGCTGACACGGCGTTTTTGCCTACTAGCAATGGAAGCCTATTCGTCTTCTTCTCCCTCGCTCGTACAATTCGAATCATTCTCCAAGCAATGTTGTACCATGAGGACTTGTAAGTGTGAGCTGTTGCTTGCAACTACGGATGGGCGCTAATTGAGGTTATTGGCCCATTGAAATGGTCTTAAAAACAACTTCTGCATTTAAACCTGCGTTCATTTTCATCTGAAGTCAATTTTTTACCCTATTTATATCTAAAGTTGACTGATAATCTCAATTTAGAAATGAACTGGTAGAAATCGTCAACAAACTCGGTTTTGGAAACACAACAACTACAAAAAAGAGTGCAATTGCAAGTGTAAAAAGTGAAAAGTTCAAGCCTCGCCTATAATAGGAGTCTCGGTAATGATACACTAACTGCTCCCAATCTCACAACCTGACGAGAAAATTAGACATCTTGGTCTCAGATGCACCAAAAGAAACACTGACAGTTAAGATTTAAAATCTAACATCTCAAATTTGCGCTGCTAATCCGTAAAATTGGTTGCGGCGAGTTGTGTAGTGGTGATGAGCTAGTTGTGGAACATTTGTGTCATAAATGCGGTATCGTGGGCTAATAACCATCCGGTGTGCGCCGTAAAAGGAGACTGGAAACCCGAGTCCTGGCGTAGAGGGAGTCAATAAAGGACGGGTTTCGGGTGACTGTCAGCGCGCCGCGTCAACCTCTACGGACAGAGTGCGGTGTCGAGTAACTGGTGCTTTGTCCCGCTGTCATCCTCGGAGGAGGCTGAGCTGCTCTGTGGCATGGCATCGTGAGATACAGGCCACGCAATCTCTCGTTACGTAGCCTTGTAGTTTTTAATGCAAAAAGTCCCATCCTTGTGAGACCCGTATAATCATGATCTGTTTTCTGCTTGTATTTTGCCGAGTATAATACCAGCAAACAATATCGTGTGAAAAACGATGTGACTCTGGCATTGGCACGCAGTCTTAGAAATGTTTTGATGCCAAAATGGTTACACCCGTATGAGATATAATAGTACATGTACGTATTCGACCGACTTGTATTATACTATACATGTACATGTACTTGGTATCTTGTTTTGGACTGTAACACCTGAAGGGGAGAGGTATCTTGAGGAGTATAGCTATACCATAAGGCAGGTTCAGCTCCCTTGATGAAGAAGTTTTTTGTTCGTAAAGACCTGTTGTTGGTGCTGCCTTGGTGGTTTCACTGGACGTAGCGATGAGGATTGGAGGAATGCTGGTTACTGCTGGTCTGGTTCTTCAAGACTGGAGATGTATAATAAACCCATATAAAGAGAAAAATGCCAAGGCTTAGGCACAAAGCATTAGTAGCCTTGTCTGCGCCAAGTCCGTGCATGCTGACAATTTTGGGATGGATGCCTCGAGTATTGCCTGCAGAGGACCTGTTACGAGCACTGGTGATACCTGACCATCACGGATTCATAGCCATGACGGATATAACATCACGTGCATCTCTCAACGACTGGTGTGCGTGACCAGTGACCACATCGGTCGACCTGCCCTATCATGTAACACTGACAAATAAACCAGGACCCAACCACAGAAATTGTGGTTATGGCTTATTATGGTCAGACACACGCAATCTGATATTTGGATTCGGACGGAGTTGTTATCAGTGAATTTGGCACGCACTAATATTTCTTATTGCTTGCAAGAACAGCTTAATTTTATCATTTCGTGATGGTGGTTCTTCTTCTTCCCATGCGAAAGCCTGTTATTTGACAGGAGATATAAAACCAAGTATCGTCCCCCAACATCTTGGTCTGCAGGGGCCTCTAAGAGCATTTCAATTTGTTCTCAAAACCCTTGATGAGCCATAAACAGTGTTGAGATTGTTAACAACTGGTTAATAAGACGATATCCTCCATGTCTTACCCTAAGAGAACTGGGTCGAAGTAAAGCATTGTTATACAAATGAAGGAGCTTGAGTCACGGCTGCATGCTCGGGAGTTGTGGCTTCTTGTGTATCAATCATAACGCGAATGCGAGAAAACCACATGGTCGCACCGTGTTATAGCTATTTAATGAATTATGAGCTCAAGTTATAGACTGTTTCTTGTGTCGTTTGTGATGGAAACGTGGGTACTTTTTGATACATCCTGCTTTCGATGTAGAGATAACTGGGCCGCTAACCCCGAAACCGTTCAGTGAAAATTTCACGCCATTGCCTTTGTTGGTTATTAAGGCCTATCGACTCCTCCCCCACGAAAGCTATTTCGCGGGGTTGATGATATCAAGATTTGCCCAGAAAACCCTTTGGTGAGACAGTAGAACGATGAGGATTTAGACCTAGGTGCGAGCGGGGTTCGCTTCAAGAAAATAAACCGTTCATTGAGAGCAGGACCAGAATTTTTTAACTGCCAAGTAAGGGGCAGCGTAACTATCTGACAAAATAGCGTGACCTACGAAATGGTTGGTTGTGGAGACTCGCAAATGTAATCATCGGAAGGGAACATTCTTTTACTTGTTGTTATGCTGATGAGCGGATCAGTATAGCTACCTTGTTACCACAATTCATCCTATTTTTCGTGCCTTTCGTGTTTTTGTGGATTCTCTCCTCAAAGGGTGAATCGAAATTAATGAGGAGTTTCGAACGGCCTATAATCAGAATATCTTGGGGAAACTATTCATATGTCAACTAAGCTGACACAGACCACATGTAGTGGCTTATTCAATAGCCGCCTGCTTCCGTCGCCATAGAAACCAATTTAATTTTAAATGGGGATACTTTTGTACGCTTCGCCAGGAACGAGGAAATATTAGGTAGACCCATTAAAAAGTTGTATTTTTTTGCCTAGTATGCCAGTCTTTCAAGGATAAGTTGGGGTGGGGGGTATTTTTCAGAGTGAAATGATATTAGTATGGTATCAAGTGTTCACATTGGAGCTATTTTTTGTCAGTACCTGTTATCATGTGTCATTGCAAATACTGCAGTTAGGCCTCCACCAGTTGATTTTGTACGTGGAAATGTCTATCCCAACATAAGCGTTCCACTTAGCGTATATCGACTATGGCTTTCGTTTTTTTCACGTCGCATTACCCCCAGTGAAAAAGACCCTGTGTGATATGTCTTAATCTCAGTAGAAAACGGGTTATGTTTTAGTCCAACCGAACCCATATATGAAATTTTGGAACGTTCGGCGAATTTCGTCTGTGGAATCTCGCTAATTGAAGACTCATTCATCCATCGTCTGCCCAGATTATATTTCTACGGTCATAAAACCGAAATTATCGGATGACAATAGTTCCATCTTGAGTCTTTCTAAACTTCCCCACATCTCATCAACTCTCTTATTAAGCGTGTGCAATCCTTGGGAAAATTTGAGTAGTTTTGTTAATAATATTTTTGTTGTGCTCCGGTTCTCACATTCACTGCGGATCTGCGATGTTGCAGGCAGTGTAGCGGAGAAATAATCTAGTCATAAATGCAGCGGGGTGAGATGGGAGGATATTTAGCAAAAACAAACACTTTTCTTTAAATTGGGTTCGTGAGGGTATTCCAACCTCTGGGTCATGTTACACCTGTTCTTCCTGTGGACCTCAGGGCTAGTTCCCATGGCCACACCCTCGAAGCTATCTCACATTGGGAAAGAATGTGTACGGTGACAATCTTTGCTGAAGTAAAAACATTTGATGTTGTGTTTCTTTAAAGGGACGATGCACCTGCAAAAACACAAGGCCTTGAAAGCAGCGGAAGTAAGCATAAATCACAATGCATTATGGGAACAAATGATGAAAATAATCATTTCCGTTTTAGCATAACCTATTATGTTTTTACTTAATATGTGGGTATGTACTATGGCTTGAAATTTGTTCAGTTATCATGATATCATTATTGACTTTGTTGATTTTCGGGAAAATTTGTACCTGGGAGCATCTGTCAGCAACTGATTGCGCGGGTGCTGTCTTCAATCAGTTTTCCCACAACTTGCATAAAAACTCGAGCCTCGTCAGCTGATCCAACTAAGCTTATTGTAGTCAGGATTGGGTCACTTTAATGACCCATATATGTCGTACCATTTCTCCGATTAGCTCGCGCCGAGCCTCGTCAAACGAATCGCAACCGGTTGAGAGAGGTTAGTTCATCGCCTTAAGACAATACAAATATGGATGGTTGTGTTTCCCTTATTTGCATCCTGCCTAGTAAGGAATCAGGAACGGCCAAAGGCGCAGATTATTCTGCTATATGAGAAAAAAAATCACCATCAGACAATCGGGTATGTTTGCCAAAAGTTTTCCAGATTGCCAGAAGTCATATAGAGTGGAGAAGAAATTATCTTTGGTACAATCGTATATGTTTGTTGAGTGTCTTTTGACTTCTCCAGAAGTCGTCTCCGGTAAGCTGTCCTCATGTATTTACTAGTCACGTCTTCCTGGCGAAATGAGCTGCGGAGTCCCTGAGGTTTATCGCCCAATCTCAAGTGGACCTATCCCTGCATTCTGGTTGCGACTTTATCCTCAAAACATGAAATCAGGACAAATGGAAATTAGGATTAAACATCACAGATTCACCCTATCAAACTCACAGTACCAATCTTCAATGGTGCTACCTTCAAACGTATATTTAAGACGAGAAGTATTATTATTTAGATGAGAAATTTAAGATTTGTACCCTAAATAAAATTGAAACGTATCATTTCGAAAGGAATGCGCTACTGCCCTTGCTGTATCGATTAAGATAGAAAAATTCGCACTGAGATAACTATTCAATGATATCCAGTAGGATTGTAACATGATCGGACAGAGCAAACTCCATCATTCATCTCAATCTTTTCTCGACCACGTTTATTAGCTCTGGGTTTAAGAAAGTTAAGAAAGAGTTAACAAGTCCTTGGTGCTTTCGGGTTCAGCTCAGACGCCACATACCACGGAATAATCACACAAGTGAAATAAATATTTACATAATTACAGAAGCGGAACTGGTCAATAGTATTTAATTAAATTTTGATGACTGTGTTGGAGAGAAGAGGCAATGGAAAGACGTCTTTCTTTTCATAACATTTATTTCTCAAGGGATTGGTAATCAAAGACTGAACGTCCTGGAATTCCATACCCGCCTGTCAATTTCATCGATTTTTCTCATATTGTACGGATTGAGTTGTATGTATATTGGACGAGGATGTAAATTGGCATTGATTGGCGTTGGTGCAAAATAACACTTAATTGATCGCGAGCGGTAATTGTCTGGCACGAGAACCTGGACTTGACTTCTGGAAAATGTTTGTACATGTATATATCACTTCAGGTGCGTTTCAGGGACATATTTGATCATTCTTTCAGAGCTATGGAAATACATGTATTTTTGTGAACTCTAAATTTCAGAATTCCTCTCTTTTGGGACATGTACAAGCTATAAAGCGCTTAAAAATAAGGTTTTTGAGGGTTTAAAATCATTTTAGGGGTTTTCAGCCAAAACACTATGCACCCTTAGAGTTTTTTCAAAAAAAATGAAAGACCACTGAACGTTTTAGAGCTTGTGAAAAAAACGTTTTTAATTTCCCTGAAAAGTCTTTCCAGGAAGCATAAATGTTTTGGCTGAAAAATCCTAAAACGTTTTTCCTAAAGCGCAAGGCTTTATTTTTAGGAGAGAGTGTGCTGCTTCTACAGAGTGCAGGGCAAAAAAAGGAAAAAATCTGTGTCTTTTCCTGATAACCTTTCCTCCTATCCATTCTCTTTCTTATTAAGTGGACCTAATCTAAAATGTTGAGACATAAAATATATAGAACAATAATCAATATACTTTGTCAATCAATTCCTCGAAGAAAAGAGTTGGCTGTAGCATAAGTGGCGCCCATTCTTGCCATTGCATGCTGAGAGACGGGAGCTAATTAGCATTTAAGACCCCAACACCCAAGTATCATTAACTTATCGTTTTGTACCTCCTGTCTAAGCTTCTATCATTTTGACGCATAACAACGCGAAAAAAACTTATTGTCATATATTCTTGGCCCAGCGTGATTCCGAACTCGCATTGTGACACCGGGATGCACAAGCGGCCAAAACAAAAGAAATATGTGTCTCATCCGACTTATTTCATTTCTCGATCTTGTCAACTGGACAAAAACGTTAGATGCTCTATAGAATATTCCTATAGAAGATTTAGCGAGATCTGTCTTCGTTATAAGAACTCTTGAAATCACCTTTGAAACTGGTGGTTTCGAGTAGTTAGCCCAGACCCAGTGGGGCGTATACTGCACTGTGATGCTGCATTCAGGTCTGAATGAATGGGAAACATGATCTCCCTTGCATGGTAGCCAAGCACGGCCCGCAATTAAAGTTCAATTTTTCAGCTAACACGTCCCCCTTCTGTGCGTCGGCCGCGGAGACGCCGCTCCCATTATCCCACGGTCGAGGTAAAAAATTCACGCGGGGCCATCATGCATAAAATTGTGAAATTATTATAATTGTAGTTATTTATTTTCTAATTCTTCAAGAGGTAGGACTAAAGCGATGATCAACCCTCAGGGAAAATGAGAAATATTAATGCAATATCTCAAATTTTATCCGGTTTCGCATATTGAATGGGACACTTGAGTTGGTCGTTGGCGGCCGCAGCGCTTGTTGCGCGAATATCTCAACCAGCTCCGCAAACATCGAAATAACTTCACTGAAAAACAACTGTTATGAAATTTTATTTCGTTTTTATCAAGTGCTTCTGTGTGGAGAGGCGTGTTTTAAATTTCACCGCGCTTTGTTGTCTGTATAATAGAACTTTCTGAGTTCTTTCAAAGTTCACAATAAGCTGTGTGGAAGAATCTCTCCAATTTCTGTTGAAATAGCGAATGTCATTGTGGGCGAACTTCCGCACTGGGTAATAAATTTCTTAACCCTGCCACAAGCAGATTAGCTCGGTGTAAAAACATAACAATATCCGGTTAGGTTTTTAAGTGGAAGGAAGTTTAATTTTGCATCTTCTAACAGAACAGTATGGAAAAGTTACAAACTTGAGACAATTTTTAACACCTAGCTGGCGTTGGTCCTGAATAAGTAGTACTATTCAGTATAGTAAAACCTCGCTATAACGAACCGCTGATAGCGAGGGATTCGTTGTGGCGAGGAAGGACGCATTCATGTTCACAAATACAGCACCCATCTTCATCTGGCATGGTCACATCCGAGAATTTGCGTTTCACAACAAACGAACGTGAAGAAAATACTTGTATCACTTCCTTATGTAAGTTACTATCAACCATGCTGGCAACATACCTAAAAATAGTCCAATTCTGCTGAAACTGTCTTTCGTATTAGACAGCTACTGTTACCAATAGCATTTAGTTATCAATAGCGTAGTTTAAGATATTTGCAGCATTCATCTGGGGGTGATGATGATCTATTGCTGCTGACGGCAATCACGAAAGGCGGATGGCATCATTCCATCTGTTGATTGCATGATAATGCACGAATCTATGGGCGGTTATGTCAGCGAAAATTATGCACACAAATCTGTAGCGTGATGTTTTCCTGGGAATTTACTAGTATTTTTCATGTCCCAGTGGACATCTATGTGGCCCCATCAGGACACGGAAGGACAAAACACGACAGTTTATCTGAATGATGCACGGTCAAGGCATGTCAAAAGAAGATGTTTAATGTTTACCCTTTATTTACACGTGTTTCTTTCAGTTTTCCTATAAAGGCCTTTTCTTCAGCCCTAAAAGCCATTTAATGCGGTAGTTGGCTGTCTTCTATGCAAGTTTACAACAGAAAAATACCAGACGTGTTGAGGAAAATAAAGCCAATTTGGTTTAGTCTTGTTGTCGAATTGAAAATAAAGGAACTGGGCTTTGTGGGTTCATCAAAGGAAAATAAAGGGAATTGGTTTTTATTTCCTGGTGCCTTTTGGAGTATCATTATCCAGTTTGTATGACCCACGTGGCCTTAGTAATAGAACCTTGTAGACACCTATTTCCTCATAGAATGACTTGAAAGATTTGTAAGGCTATTTGCAAACAAACCTTTCACAACTTGAAAACAAGCTCATAATGTTTGAGAACGGTTCTGTGCCTGCCTAAGTCTGACATTACCATGATATAAAGCAACACAAGTGGCCCAAAGTGGTAATTGTTGACCTAAAATAACCTTATTATGTTTACTTTTAAGCCAGATTATCAATTTGATGAGGTTTTGTGAGAGGAAAATATGTTCGATAGGTAGCCTTTGGTTGTGATGTTCAATGGAGTTTGATTTACGTGCGCGTCTACTAAGTCTGCTATCGTTTTGACACCAGTACACGGAAACTTAGCCCACGTACATGCATACATATGACAGATCAAGGAAGGCAGCTCAATTTTTCTGTTTCGTCTTTCATTCTATAATAAATTTCGACCTATGCGTCAATTTTGGTCGATATATCGAGTCGAATTTTGTTCCCCTGAACTTGAAGTATATCAAGGCCTTGGGCAGCTCATTCATTCATTAATGTCAATCAGTAATTAACACAATGGCACAATTCGATTTTCAATTTATTTTGTCAACATGGCGGCTGGGTGACAAACTGTCTTTGGTTTTCTTTAAGCGCCGAAGGCGACACCCAAAGCCTCGTCCAAATTTGTTGCAAATTGTTTTATAATTTAGCAGTAACCCCGTGATATTTATATTTGATACGACCGTAGGCAAAGTATTTGATATTTTTTATATCTGTTTTTATATCCAATCTTAGTTGTTTGTCGTTGATAAAAATGATGCGCAGAATGCATTTGTAATCGGAAGGATGTGTCTGACGGAAATAATGAAGGAATGTAGAGTCGTCAACACATTTCAAGGAAAGAAGAGTCCCAAATGTTCACTTTCTTAGGGAGCATGTCAAAGTTATTTTGAAGCCAACGAAACAAATGCTGTTCGTCCGGAAAGAAGGGGCTATCATTTCACCTCGGCAAGTCAAGTAAAATGACGTAATCTGCCATCTTTTATTGTTTTTTGGCATCAAATAGTTAATATCTTACCAGAAGTTCACGAAGCTCGGCTCACAACATTGACGCTTGTTTCAAAAAACAAAAACAGAACTTTCGACATTCGTCAGTTCCTGTCCACATACCTTCTTTATTCCAGGGAAGCATTTCGGTTTAGGGCAATAGATATGATAGAATTTACATGCGTATCAAGAAGAAGCTAAACATCTGTATTTAAATATTTGTTCCTTTTGTACTGCAGGAGTCGCAGTGACATTAACAAACTGTCAAATACAGCCAGAAGTGCACTCCATTCGCAAACGAGAAAGGAAAACCATTCACAGGAAATAAAAAAACGTTACTCGCTACTCGTTTTCAGTCTCGCCTCGCGTCAAATGTGTACAAGATTCCTCTTCACGATTTTGATAAACATAGGCCTACGTCTTGATCACACAACTCGGGGGCTAGATGGTGTGTTTACGTCAATAGCCCCCGGCGAGGAGTCCCAGTCCATTGTCGTCAGCGACCCCCAGGCCAAGTTTTGTCGTTAAATGTTGTAGTTGTAGAAAATCTTCAATCTGATCAACAAAACTAAATAGTAGCTGAACGGTAAGTGCTTGCCGCTTGAAGGTAGGCCTATCCGAATATCAACTCACCAAACGAGGTTATATTTACTCGGACGTGATTACCCGATAGGTTCGGAGAGTAGGCCTATGTAATTTTCGGGTGACATCGCTGAAATGTCCTTTTCCGGTCATGCAAATCGTCCTCAACATTAATTCTTTTGGACTGAGAAAATGTATCGTCCATTTCCTTCAATTTGAAATTCATGATAAGCCCATACAAGCCCATTGTGATTCAATGTTGATAATGAAAGAAACAACACGTCATCCTTACAATTACCGTCATTCTGAACCTCATGGTCTTATTCGAGGATAACCTTGGTGGTCAAGATGCTTTAACACGGACCTACTGATGATATTGAGGCTTGGTTACAGTTAGAGGCAACTTCATGACAGGTTTGAGTTAGGGTAAAGACCCGGGTTATGGCCAGCCAGGGTCAGAAGCCATCCTGACATAACCACTGGTTTTCAATATATTCCGCCTGTCGATGATGTACAATGTAGGAGTAAAAAAGCCTGATTTCAGGATGGTCAGAAGCAGGAATTGAGAGAGTTGTTCAATTCCTTGACGGTTATAGTTAAGGATAGGGGTTCTGTCAGGTTAAGGCTATCTTCCCACCACGCTTTTTCACCTGAATGGTAAAAAAGTTTGTTGAAAACGATTTTTGCAGACCCAAGTACACCAGGACATCGGCACCGGGGAACACAGAACCAGGGGAAAATAGGCACCCTCCTAGATGCCCTGGAGGCTGCTAAGCTAGTTGCCTGAAGCACACTTCTCTAGATTGCTCCATACTTGCTCTTTGCCTCATGCATTCAACATGCGGGCATTTTTTACTAACCAGCGTCAAAAATGCGCAACTGATTCATATCAAATCGACTAGCGTCATAACGCTATTGCGTATTAAAATTGAAAAGAAAACTTGCTCAGAATTGTAATATTTTGCGATATTTGCTGTGGGAAAGTTGCTTGGGGGCCAAATCTCTGCGTGGGTTGTCAGTTTATCGATGGGGACTTGGTGTTTATTTTCGTCGCTTGGATTTAAAACAATGTTTGCAACTTGGCGTATCCTGGTACCCGCCTCGGGGACATTTAGCGTGTTTTAACATGCTTCATTAGCTTACAGATGATACAGTGCACCGTGAAAAAGATGCAGTTTGTTGCATCACACATCTTACCATCTTTTATTGCAGCTTTTACAAAATGGAAAATGGAAACAAGAGATGCACTGTGTTAGATTATGAAATGTATTATACAGGGTGTCGTGAAAAGACGGACAAGCAAATTTCGAATACCCTTAGACTCAGATACTGGAACCAGTCGATGCAGAAACATTCATGTTTCAAATTAATACCAAGATATCTCGATTTGGTTGAGTAGTTTCAGCTCCAAGGCCAATTAAAGCTAAAACTACTGGACTGAAACAAGACATCGTGGTCTCTCGCTAATGTTTCTTGAAGAAAGATTCTCTCTCTAATTCCATGCTAATGGTGATTTGGGCCTCTGGGAGGAAGTGTGGTCCGTTTTTGGGGACACCCTGTATATAAAAACTGCACCTCCTGTAGTATGATGCTTAAAATGTCGATACTCCTCTAATAACTTTGTAACCGTTTGTACTTTCAGGTTTTGGCTAGTGAGAATAATTAAAGGGTAAGTAAAGAAAATATAAAGAAAGGAAGAAGAAACAAGTATCCCTTCACCGCTGTAGCATTCATAAGCCATAAATGAACAGAAAATCCAGTTGTGTTCATAAGTCTGAGATTACATGTCAAGTGAGACGTGGATCATGGATTTAGAGCTACCTCTGGATACGATCTCCGAGTCATCTACACCTGTAAGTCCTTCTATTCTACAGATGATGGATAAGTTTTTAACCAATAATCCACTCCTAGGTTTTGAAGAACGCCGATACACTTACCACTTACAGCACTGCAGTGAACAAGCTGGACATACTTTCCATCCAAGCTTAGGCTTCGAAAGACCCTTGTCCATATGGTCGATGTCACTTTCCTCTAACATGAAGTGCCCCGGCTCCATCTGTGGGCCTCGGTGTACCCTGGTGCCAGAGGCCATCATGAAACCACTCAGTGCCCTGAGAGCGGATAACCTGTACTTGTAACAGTTGTCGAAATCAACTATGGACAGCGGAGTATGGATAGAAATACCTTTATAGTAACTGTAGGAAACCATTGCATTGCAGTACCTCGTCCTTTGTTATACAACTAGAGGTGGTTCCGTCATGCATCGTCTCAACACGTTATCTTAACTTCCCTCTCATGGTTGCACACCGGTCACTCAAATGTTTCTCTCAACCCGTCGTCAGTATTAAGGCAAAACTTTTGCCCCATCATAGCACAGGTCAGCGTCATGCAGAGTAGTGTTCTCAGTCTTTATATATTGGTGCAGAAAACGTTCACTGAGAACTTGTGGTATAATAATTTGAATGCAACCATGACCATAAGTAGGCAGTTCTGAAGTTGTAATGCCCATTTAAATCGGTTTAAAACTTGTGACCACAGCTTAATATAGAAAAAATGGTTCTACCCATCACGGACGTATAGGCACAGACTCCTATATAGATGAAGATGAAGAAGAAGAAGACTCCTATAGCGTATAGAAGTCTGTGTTCCCATGCAAACGATGGAACCACTTCTAGCAACAACATTACAAAAACAGCTAGGAGTCCGTTCGAATAGAGAAGCAAGTACCGGGCTCAGTCCTAAACGCTCGTTCCCGAGAAAGACCATCTGAAGACTGTGATAGTGTTTCAATCTCGTGACGACTTTCATCAACAGGCTTGTCCCCAGATGCCTATCGCACGCACGGCATCAATGATGCCCCTTCACCGAAACACGACACGGCAATATTTCTAAACCTGGATGATTAGCAGCATTGTTTTTCCACTTTTCCACTCAGTTTCTGCCTTAATTACAGTATCATGGTTACAGCTGCGGCTCCAGTGTTGTGTAAGTGAGACCCACTTTCAAGTCACCAATAGCAGTGCCCCTCTCAGTAATTACTGTTTCTCCGGTGGGGAGGGTAGGGTTTCAGTTTTAAAGTGACTGCACGTCGGTCTCCACGCTGTGGGAATATCATAAGGCGGGTTACCATTGTTAGTAGGTTCGAGGAGGCTGTACTTTAGTCCCGAGATTTGTCAACACGACTTGATGGAGAGGATGGGGTTACATTCCGATACTGGTTGTCAGATCGAGTCTGTTGCTTGGGGGTCACGTGACTGTAATGGCCGTTGGCGTGATGAAGATTGGCCTCGAAGCATATATGTACATGTATAATTGATATTAGGGAGCCCAGTTGAATATAGTCTATTACAACAGATTAGAAAGATAAAATACATCAGTCAATTTAGCTGCCGTATCGCTTTTCAGGGGACAGCTTTCGCTATGACTGATTATCTGAAAGCTGCTGACGACTAACAGACCAGGGGGTTCCTGGATTGACCATACCAGTAGCTGTACCAAAGCTGTTGATACCAGTAAATGTAACAGAGTTATTGTTCTTGGTATAACCTTTCAGTGTTGCACACTCTGAGAAATAAATCGTTTTGAGCTTCTGAAAAAACATTTACGGGTTTTAAGGTTCGGCCAACACAAATATGCATCCCAACAGGGTTTGTTTGGTAAAATGAGAAAAAAAGGGTTTGAAATTGCTGAATCTTTATGGGGTATTGGGCGAAAAACCATTAAGGCTATAGAACTTACATCAGTGATTCATACGGTATTTTATAGATCCGTAGGCATCAAGCATGTGCGGATGTGATGAAGTGCCGTTTCGAAGCAGTGTCAGTCATGCTCCCGTCACGGTTGTAGTCACCAGCATCTGCCGTCCCACCGCGCTCTCCCCAAGGCGCTACCTGCCCCCACCCAACAATGGTTAATTAACACCTTCACCCGGGAGACAATCACCACCAAACTCCACTCAAAGCTCATTAAGTTGGAAGCCTAATTGATTCAAAAGAGGTTGAAAGGTGAAAATACTCCCCCGCTAGGGAATCGGCGTTCATGGTTCGGTTGGTAATTTGTTGATGAGGTAAACTGCGTGCAGAGGTGCCAAGTGGGTGCTTTGGAAGAGTGAAAATCGGTTTGGTTCCTGCGGGGTTCCTCCTCACCATGGACTGGCAATAGGAGTAAGACAGCTTCCTGTGACACTGACCCTTGTCCAGGGTCCGGACCTAATTCAAGGCCGATAGGTCCACTTCAAAGTCGCACTTGGGTCCGATTAGAAGGGCTGTGAGAAAGGCACGGCTGGCTGTGGATTTGGTCTGGGGCATGGCATTGCTCAAAGTCAAACTTACAATGCGAAATCAAAGCTGCAGAAAATCATCAAAAACTCATGATATTCTCAACACAACCCACTGCAGCGTATACTCACTGTTGCTTTGCCCCTTCTGTCACTTTCCTCCTCGCTGGGTGGTCCATTCATCCAGCCTTAAGGGCACCAAAGGTACTTCAACTCCAATGATTTTGTGATATCATCACATAAAAACCCTTACGCAGATGTCTGATTCAATACATCACTCTGCTCATCTCATCTTAAATCACTCTAATTGAGTACTATTAGGAAATTTGAACATCTTGAAGATGGCGGGGTTTGACAGGGTAATCATCGGTGGATATCTGGGATTTAAGACTTTGAAATATGATGGCTCAGGTGATACTTGCCAGGTGCACTGCAGCAAATTTGCAGCATCTTCAGAGTTTTGTTGCCGATATTTTTCTTTGAATAACTTTGAACAACTTTGAGTCACACACTAAAAGGACTTGCTTAAATCACAACAAATGGATGTTCTTCTGTTACACGGACAAAAACTCAGGTGTTACATTAATTAGAAAAATTTGAATAAAACTCGCGGCATGTGCGAGACCAGGAGATCACGTTGACACTCTATTCAAATGAGTTTCCTTGGCGAAGTCTCAAGGTATCATATTAGCTCGTCCACAATGTCCCCTTAGACTTCTAGGAACACCCCTTTCGAGAAATGTTGCAGCAAAACGACTCAGGTGCGCAATTAAATAACAAGTCATGTTAAAATTCAATGTCGCCATAATCCGAGCCCCTTGGTATTTTGTGCAATTATTATTTTGCCGATGCCCCATGGGGCGGCACCGGGCTACACTTGTGGGAACAGAAAGGAGATCTTCCCTGGTCGGAATGGCAATACATGACACCTGTGTGATCATCACTGCGAAAGAATGTAAGAAAATTACACAAATTCCAAATCAGGTCAGCTAGAAAATATCAAAACCACGAGTTTCGCTTGAGAAGTTCCCGACTGAATAGAGCTTTGGATCTATCATTGTCGCCATGCTACCCGACCGTGTTGGCAACACAGACACAACCCCAAGGGGTTGTTTTCGGCCCTTTTGTCTTCACCGTGCTATTATCTCGACAGGGGAGGGTTGAATGAGAAAAGTTTGCGCTAACGGTGCGTAGTGTTTCTCGGCGGTGATGTTTCGTGTCTTAGTTGTTAGTCTGCATTGCCAGGAAACCACATGGCATGCTGCTTCGGATTTACCAGTCAGACACGATTTGAGATATTCCTTGCTGCGTTTTCTTAGTTGATAGCGAATTTTTGTGAGAATTGTCAAAAGGGGGAAAAGTTCTCTGAAGACTGACGTCTACCCTTTTGCATATTTGTCTGAAAGCAACCACAGCAAACGCTGGTCGAAGTCACATGTCGATTAACAATCCTTCGGTGGGTTTGTACCAGATTTTTTTATCTGGAAGAAGTTTCATAGTGAAAAAAAATCGCCAAACAAGTTATTCCAGGTGATATTCATGCAGCAGAAAAGTTTCGCGAGAAGTTCGCAAAACTATAGAAGGAACAAAAAAAGACGGATAGAATTTTAGGTTTTCAATATTTTTTTCAGCTATTAATCGTTGATGGTACATAAAAAACGGATGTCATAAACTTTCTTGAGGCGGTTATACATGTATCATCAGCCTATTTATGAAAGTTGACCCCTTGAAGTCGACACTGTCTTAAGAAACTTGTGAAAAATAACCCCTGGGTTAACAAAATTGTTGATACTTTCAGTAATCAGTTTCTATCGTTTTGGCTAGAGTCATGCTCATGAAAAAAGGGCTAGTCCATTCGAGCGATATGAAACAAATCTTATAGAATTTCATTTCCACGAAGACAGCGTCTTATTCAAAGGGGTCAAGAAAACCCTGACTGATACTTGTATGTTACCTTGGTAACGCTTGGCGTCGCTATGACAACGGGGCCTACGATATAAGATCCACCCTTCCAGCATGCTGATGTCTCGCAGTCAAATGTCTCATCCTGATAATGTCTGGAAAGATACAAGATATAAGGGATTTAACACAATGGGCTGGCGTGAAGGAGGGATCGGGTTAGCTCAGCTGGGAGCTACCCGATACTTCACTTGTTAACCACTGAGTAAAGTACTTTTCACCGTGATCTGAAAAGTAATGGTACATGTATGTATCGAGAGAAGGCTGAGAAAAAGGATAGGTTTCTGCCGGGGTGGGACTACCAACTACTTCATTTGTTAACCCTTAGAAGAAGGACTGTACATTTCATCATCGTCTGAAATATGATAGTAAATGCTCTCGTAGGAGGTTTTTGAGTTTCTGAAAAATCTTTAGAGCTTTTTAGCCAGCACAAATGTGCCCTTCAGAGGTAAACATGGAAGGGCTCAAGACACTCATTTCATGTTGCCTTCCTCATGGTCATGACGAATATAACTTGACATGACGGCAACTTCCAAATTCATCGAAATGAGGAATATGTTATTCCATGATGCACAATTTTCCTATTTCTGGATAAATCAAGCCATTTTGTTATTCCAACAAAACGAGATGTCATCTTTAAATAGAATCACCGGTATTCCATCTGTGCCCCATTCAAATCCGGCACAAAACAGTCGCGCAGATTTAAAAATGTAACAATATTCCACCATCTTCCGACAGCCATTTCAATTTTTTTCACATTCAACTGCTCATTATAAATTTTCCTAAAAATTACACGTTTGCTTCGGTTTATGATAAGCCAATTTGCACGGATCTGCGGGGTGGAAAACGCGGCGGCGCCAAATCAGAAATACGGGTTTACTCAGTCAAATCCGGGAATTATCAAAATCACTGGTAATAGCTTCCCGAAGGGCTGAGCCAAAAACACAAAGCTACGCTCCAAGCGAGGTCACCTAGGCCTACTTTACGTGTAATCATCCGCTAGAAGCCTAATCGCCTTGTCGTCATTTGCATATCTTTGCATGAATTTGCATAAAGTGATTTTGATTAGAGTGATTTTCTGGTGTATTTCCCTTCCCCCGGGGGACGCACCTGGGCCGGGATGCGCGCGCTGGTAGACCCGGGAGCGGTCCGACTCCATAACTGTTCTGCTACAGACTGGCTCTAATGACGGCGCTATTTGCCGGAATGGCACGCGGGGTCGGAAGATATGGGGGTTGGCGGCTGCTGCATGTACCAGATGGGTCCTGGTGGTGGTGAGCACGCATTCATGCCAACATCATTGAGTGCACAATTTCATGGGAAAATTTTTTTTTTCGCTCATCTCTCCAACCTTAACATTTGGCTTCCTGCACGAAATTGTTTTCATGACCTGTGTGCATTCGCACATTACAACAAACCTTAATGATCATAAAAAGGCAAGGTAACTTCCCCGTTCAATTTTTAAAGTTGATCCTAAAACTTCCGGGTCAGGATTTGTCTCTTTTACAATCATATTGGGTACCACCAAAAATATATGAGAGGGGAAAATATGTCACTTGACTCCGGACAGACCAAAACAGTGCACATGTATTCTCTAAATTGGGTATACCAAGGTTTTAAGATCATTGATTCACACGAGTTATATGAACTTAGACGGACAAAATGATAATTTAGCTCTGAAATAAAGGAAATAAAGGGCGATTTGGCACAACACGAAATCTGAAACTACCTTATTATTTTAATGTAGGTCATCAGCCAAATCGAAACACTCCCTCCAAGAATCTCAACATATTGTTTGAGAAGACGTACAGCAATCATCCCTTTCGAATTTTATTCCCCATCGCCATTTGATTGTATCATGTATGGGAATGCTCATTCACTTCAGGACAAACGTCAAATCCCCATTGTCGGCCAAGACCATGAACCATACGAAGACGACATCTTAAATTAATGATAATTTAAGCATTACCCTTGTCAAACCGGGACAGACAGTGGGACTCCCACAGCGGCCGTACTCCCATCGTCATTATGCTAAAACACAGTCAATTAATTTCAAATCTGCTATAAATGGCAGCCAACCCTTGCGGTGATAATGACAAGTTTTCTCAGTTGGTCAGTGTCTTTGGTGCGTTGCCCCAGAAACGCGATCGCTTCTCAGGGACGGTTCCCCTCTCCAAATTGCTCAGCCCTATATTTAGGACCCCTGGTCGAGTTGTCGAGATTTCAACCCACTCATTGCAAGGTTGGAATGTTGAGGACTTGAGTTGGTCACACGTTTTAAGGGTTGGGGCCCCGACTTTGTTCTGGTTATTACGCTATATACATATGTTATACCCATACTCTAGACAACCAGATGATTTACCCTGTCTTTTTTCCATCAATATAATCTCCCTCCCGATAACTTAGGTCACTACGGAAATGTATACCCATGCTCTTAACCACCACATATTTCATCCTATCAGCTTTGCCTTTAACAAAAGAGCTAATATGCAAAGTCAGTGAATTGGTTAACTCAATTCAATTTTCCTTTTCACTTATATTTTCCTTCCTATAATGAATGAAGAAGAAACAATCTCGAGAATCGTCGGAGAGATCGCCTCAAAAGTCAATAACTCAAGCGGCTACTTCCAATAATCATCGGCTCCATTTCAGCATCACGTGAAAGTAATACTCACTCATTTCGATTGCATTACAACTATAAACATAGTGATTTCTCAAGTTTTGATTTCATGTTATCATGCAGTAAATGTGTATAATGAAATATGTTTCGTGTGATGCAGTCTCTAATTTAAAAGTATATTTAAAGTTGGTCAGGGAAAGCGTTTGACTTCTAGCCCAAGATCACAGATCAGCCGCCTCTGGGACTGACTCAATGCATCGAACATGGATAATTCTCGTGCCATGTGATCACTGACACTGTTTCGACTCAAATCATAAACTGAGTTGGAGTCTAATAATAAAGCTAGACATTTATTCATATCAGTTTAAAAGACAGGATCGTGACAAAATGGATGTTTATAGGGTTTGATTCCTCGACAACTGCCTAGGTGGCGCTCGAATTGACTCTGTGACGTTTAATTGTGCGCTATGGAGCGCCATTACCGCCACCGCAATGTACCAAACGCGTTCTCACTGTGATATTGATTGCGATGTTAAATAGGGTCCCGTATGTAACACGCCTTAAATCAAGCGAAAATACATTTTTAAAAGAATAGATTTTGCAATCAAATTTAGTTGAGTACAATGTACATGTACATGCATTGCGGATAAGTCCACCTTCTTGTCAATGTATAACTCTTGGCAAGTCAACGGAGAAGAAAAAAGGAGCACACGCGTTGTTTTCAATGTTTTCTTCGGTTTCTTTTGATTTTAAGTTGCAATAATTAATTGAAACTGTCGAATCAAAATATAACATAAAAAGTAAAACATGACTTTTGTCTCCATGATTAATATTTCCTTTTCCATTGACCTCCCCATCATAACGCACGTGAGCGCATGCAACTACCCTGCCGAAATGTACATAATGCATAACTGATGAAAATATTTATTAAGTAATCGGTGAATTATAAATCAGTCTTTTTTAAATGTCAGATTCTCTCGTCATCTTTGTTTCTATGCGGCCCTCAGGAAATAAGAATAGAGACGTGGCCATGGTTTAGTAATTGCACATTCTGACTCGATGAAACGTGGCATGTGTCTTGTTTTTATATCCATTTACACAAGTTCAAATACATGTATCAAATCAGCTAATATTTACAAAATTAGCAAAAATTCAATTTCAATTTAAAAATGTCAAATACTAATCGACCCACCTTGCCTTAATTGTTATTGATGCAATTAGTAATCGAAAATTCATGTGTGCCTGACGCATGTTTGACGATGAAGAGCACTGTTGTTGTGTTAGTGTAATAGGCGGCAGCACTAAAAATGTCGTTACACACGTGGTGTCTCCAAAATGTGCGTTTTTAAAACTGTATTCTCAATAACAATGGAAGGAGAAGTGCGAAATTATGACATGTACAAGTCAAGAATGAACTAAAAGGCACTAAATTTAGGCCTAGATCTCCTTTAACTTAAAAGGGATCTCAATGGGGAAAGGTATAAATTCGTTGGTAGAACGCATTGCCACGATCAGAAGAAGAAGAATATGTATGATGAACAAGAAGACTTGTCGCCCAGTTCGTGAATTGGCATTTGGACTTGACGTTATTTCTGAGACACACTGTCTATTGCATCCCGTGTACATTGAATGTACGTGATGACTCTGTGCTGAAGTCGCTATGATTACATCCACAATGCAGGCTATTTTCAATAGCATCGTGACCCAAGATGAAATCGTCTTCAGAATTCATACAATTGCTATTGCGTAGCATCGGGGTATTACGTCACACAATAACAGTTATGAATGTAGCCAGTCGGGCATTATGGAGATATGCACGGGGAGAAAGCGATGTCTGGCGGTCAGAACTGCTCATTGTTGACAAAGGTTGTCTGAGGTGAATTTGGAAAAAAACATTCGCCTGGAAGTCCAAGAATGAAACGACTTGACTGGCTGACCACAGCTTTTTAATAGGCGACCAATCGATAAAGGCACAATACCTTGCAGTGAAAGCCAGAGAGCAAAGGTACAATAGAGGTTTTTTATACTTGCGGATTCGATCAAGAGAGCTATTCACTGGGATCAAACAGCCATGCGGGTGATACTACGGAATGCATTCACAGGGCTGGACAGGCTTTAGAAATACCCTTGCTCGTTACACTCGATACGGTAACAAAGGGTCGTAGTAAATATTATGAATGAAGAGGATTTATTTTACAATGACAATAAGTGGGTCAGCTTAGGCTTTCGATGAAAAAAGTCTATGAAAGTTGTATTCTGGGGCTAACTGTTTTATTTTTGCAGCAATGATGGACTCACTGCCACTGCGCACTGGCACGCAGATACTGATGACGTCATATGGATACAAGTATGGAGATCCCATCATATGGAGCGCTGTGACAACAAATACTTGAAACGAAGAAAAAGTGGGCATATTTGGCATGAACTTTCTTAACATAGCCAAAAACATATTATTAGGCAGCCATCAACAATTTTTTAGGGGCATACCTAAAAGTTATAGCCTAAACCATTTTTTAATTCGGTATATTCCATGATCGTCCAAACCCCTGATAACTTTGGCCAATTTGGGATGTCTGTTCGGTCGGTTAAATTTTTTTCGCTGCGATCCACCACCAGCACGCAATGAAGTTATGACCCTGAGGGCTTTAGCAAAAGGAATGTGTCCACATTTTAGGTAGCTTGCCCTGTTGACACTGAGCCCGGATTCAGTGGTTCGGCTAAAACAAACAAGCGGCCTCCACGTCAAATATAACCTGACCAATTAAGACTAGTTGTGACTACAAACCTGTGAGCGCAGTAAAAACAAAAACAAGGTGCACTTCTAGGGCTTTTTGGACGTTCAAATACTCCAGGGGGTAGCAACTTGGAATTATTTTGCACTTTAGTTGACAGTTCATTTGCCATTACTGGGGTTTTCAACTCGCTTGGTGGTCTGGTCTTAAAGATGGCGACCGGGGCCAGAATGGTCGCCGAACTTGGTATCCTGGCATAATCTAAAGCAAAACCGTCATGAATTAATTAGCATTGACAATTTCACAAATTAGTTTTAGCACATGGTGTGTCAGAAAATAATAGAGAGGGTGAGTTCCATGAGCTCTACGTGAACGTATACGAACAATGGAAGCTTATTACGTACGTATCTGTAAAAGTGTAGGGGTCGTTTTCTCTTGAACTCTTAAGCTATCAAATAAATCACTGTTTTGAGCAAATGGAGTATCGCGAAACATTAGAGAGGTCGAAGGTGAGGAACGCTTACTGAACGTTGCGTGTATGTGTATCTGTAACGATAGGTTTCCTTTACCTTTAAAAAATGCCATTCTTAAACTTCTTCATACTTAATCAATCGATCAAAGCAGATCTTATGAAGACATGGCCTCAGTTTTTCGTTTTACTTAACATTCACCGACTCAAAGTCGTGACTGCATCTTTTTGGGGGTATTCACCGCCGCTCAAATCGGACGAGCATAACACTGCCACATAAAAGACACCGCCTAAGGGCCAATTTTACTGGCTCGACCACACCTTGAGAAGGTTTCCACGAAGCTTGCATAACGCCACGACACGTTACGAAGGGTAATTGTGTCGCGGTTACGTTGACATGTCGGTCGGTGTGCCCAGCTGTGTAAGGGAGCAAATGGAATCTCGTTTGCGAGAATTTCGCCTCGGGGCACAGCCAACAGAAAACGAAAATTACACCTACGAGAATGAAAATCAACAGACTAATATTTTACTTAGGCCGGAACTTGGTGCTTTGACAATTAGTATAGCGTAACTTAGAGTAATTGAGAATAGCTCTGACTGTTTGTATGTTCGTGTGTGTATTACCCACTCAGCCATTTGGTAAATAGAATAGAATTTTAGCCGATGATTGGGAAATAATGGGAGTTTTGGTGATGGGTTACGGTTATGGCCGGCGGAGGAATTTAATGAAACCGCCCGACCCAGGAAGCTGTGGTTAAACCGGTGCGTGTGATTTGGGACACTATCGGGACCAATAAACGGATCGTAAATATATAAAGCGAAACAGTACGAGGTCTTAGTTGTTCAGTTTAATTGGGCTTTACTACGTGGTAAATTACCACTAAAATTAAACTTTTTAACGCCCGAATACCCAAATAATTTTCATGGGAAAGAAGTGATGTCGCCGTTCAGAGTTCCTTGGCAGCACTTAAGAGTATACAATCATGGTCAACGAGGATGTAAGATATTCTCCCAAGCAGAAGCAGCCCTGTGAGAGTCTGATTGAAATAACTAACTCTAGGAATGCCAGGGCCCTCTACCTTTTCAAAAATGATTAGGCCAACTGCTCTTCAGCCTGAACTTTCCGAGTGATGAGGGTGTTCCTTTTAGTCGCCGATATGACTGCTCGTTCACAGATATATTCATATGTTATGTTACCAAGTGGCCTGCCTGCCTACTCGTCCAAATCACTTTATCTGCTATCTGTTATGTATAACAAAGTGCTGCCCAAAGGTTTTCATCTTTCATGTGACTTAGCTGCCTATCTGATTGTATTCATCGGATTGCGAGTCGATCACTGTTCATCTGTAATGTTACCAAAAGCCAGTTTCGCTGGTCTTAATATCTTCATCTGTTATAATTACTTACTCACGGCAAGTCTAGACTCTCCAAATCAGTGGTCAACAGCAAAAAGGCGATCACTTGATCAATTAATCAGGCAACAATCACCAATAAAATGGATAATGGTAGTTTTATTTAGGAGAGAAAAAGGGTACAATATGGTTCTTTCACAAACCATGTTTGTTATGGTTTACATTCATTGTATTCCTCCTTTTTTATTTCTCAAAGGACATCGTTTCATTCTATATACTTAATTCGCTGGCACGTGGGGATTCATTCAAGGGACTTCATTGCTTGTAAAGGGACACGGGTCACCATTTTGGCCCTTTTTAGGCCAATGACCCATGAGCCTTGTTTGTGAGTTATTTCTTCCAGTGAAGATGTCCCTTTTGAATTCGCTACAAAAGACGTGTAAATCGCTTTCGTTCTATAGATTTTTTTCAAAGAAAGTCATTTCGCAGTGTTAACTTATTTGTTGACCTATCGTTATAATGCAGTTTTCTGATTGAAACACAACTGTTCATTATTTGGAGTCAATAAAGATAACTGTAGATAACTGTTGACTGTACAGTTCATCGCAGAAAAAAGAATCTGGAATACAATTCAGTTTCCTTTTAGAATTTTACACTGTGGTGATTTTTTTAACAGACATGCTTGTCATTTTAGTCCTTTTTGGCTGTTCTTGCCAGTAGCTGTACTGTACTGTACTGTACTGTACAATGATAGACAGTACGGCTTTGTGCAGTAATGCACTGTACACTAATGGACAAAGCACAGTATGGTTATTACCAACAAATGATGGTTACATTATATTTTATTTTTTGCCAGATGGAGTACTTATATGTCAGGAGGATTAATGCCATTGCCATCACCCGTGAACATTGCTCACAACCAACACAATTACACAGCCCTGTCATCATATCTCGGAATATGGTTTGGTTCAATCCCAATATGGTAATTGTTGGACAATTTCGGTAGGACAATTTAATCTTCCTAAGCATGTAGGCCTAAAACTTTGCCATTACCAGGTAGTAACCAACCAGTTCGGGCATGTAAGCCCAGTACGTGTAGTCACAAGTAAACAGCAAAATGTCCAAATTATTAGCCGCGGTGCAGTCATGCATGATTTGTTGCGCATGAGGTGTGACCCAAGAACCAACTGGAGCTTGAAACAGGCATAAACTCGCCCAAGTGTGGAATAACGCCCTATTTTTGTAGAAGAAGTCATGAAATTACGAAATACTTCGTGTAAACTGCCAATGCTTAGCGTAATTAGGCTTTATTTAAACTGCGTGCGCACACACATAGGCATATACCCTGTGATTTTACCTTGGGTCAATATACCGAAAACACTAAAGTGAAATAACGAACCGAAATAACTATGCCATAATATGGCCATTAAAGCGTATACTCTTGGCCAAGAATGAAAATTAACCAATTTCAGTTTGTGTTAAATTCTGACAGGACGTGAAATTAGTTGTAGACAGTTCTAAAGTCTGGTACATTTTCCCATGTTTTTGATTAACCCTTCACATGGTTACTTTGAGAAAGTTTCCGGATATGACATAACTAAAGCTGCAAAACAGATCACTGTAGGCTAAGGCTTTCATCAGGAAGTGCTTATCAAGAGCTTTCATATACATGGTCATGTTAATAGGTTTTCAGAACATTGAAAATATTTCGTGGCAATATCTGACCATTACCCCCCTGTTAGAATCAACTAATACTTTACAGCTAACACTGACACCCAATAAAATAAAACATAATCTTACATTGCAACAGCCAAGAATAGATTAGCATATAATCCCAATAATCTTTCGGTCGTTTTGTTTTTCTGATCATAGCACCTGGGTTTCACCCATGTCAACCATGAAATTGTAGATTTATAACCGCCAATGAGGTATCCCGGGGGATTTCGGACCCGCATATGGTCATTTTCCGCAAGTTAGGATCATGGCAACCGCGCCATTAACAATTCATGTGAAATTGGCACACGAAACGGTTTTGAATCAACACGTTGAGTCTGTTGCTCTGTTCGGTCAACGTATTAATACCACTGACCATCGCGTTGTAACTTTTACACTCAAAATGTTTCTTTTTCATCTAAACCAGTTTTCACATTTTCAATTTCTCGAATAGATTTTTTTATAATCATCTTCGACGATATTGTCATTGTATCCAAATCATCAGTTAGAAAAGCCTTAATCGTTATTTTTTCTTCAAAAGGTCCAACCTCCTTACACGTCTTTCCCCAATGACACTTGTACTACTAACGGTACTTTAAAATCGAGATGGATTTTCAGCGAAATTAGACCTTACTTTGTAATCTGTTCAAGTAACTTGTTGGATGTTTTTACATTGTAGCTGCAAATATTTGAAAAATATCAAATTCTGAAAAATTACCAAGATTTAGCTGATTTGGAAATGCATGTTGCACCAGCAAGCTAAGTTACTTTTGAACATAACAGTATGCCCACTAATGCAAACATAGCCTATACTGCTTGTAGCAACAGTGAACACGGCAACTGTGTTTATAACAGTCAAACCATCAGTAGATATTAGAGCTATAACCCTCACAGTTAGGTTAGGTGCCAGCAACAATCAGCTGGTAATTAACTTAGTGCGTCCAGAGCCCGGTTTTGCCTAATGATTCCCATGGGAGAGCAACTGGGAATAACCCCCAGCAAGTTTAGCGCACAGATAGATAGAAACATGCCAAAATTATCGTCAAAGTGGAGAAGGCGGAATTATTGAGTTTTTCAAATTGATCGATAATTACCAAAGAAACTTGAACAAGATGATGACAAATTGGAATTATATTTTCACGTCTGTCCTTAGGTCCCGTTAAATTACAGATTAAGGTGATATCGAAAACTCTAAGTCCTTTAACGCAGAACTGGGTCTTAAGGTAAACATTTAATGTATTTAATGTCGAGTTCTTTGGTCTGGAAGTGTGTATTTCAAGGGAGTTTGGAGTAAAATTGCACTTGGAAGATGTTTTTTTTAAATATCATTTAATTCACTATCCATTACCTTTTGGGTTGATACTGTTCCTTACTTTTAGGAACAAAACTACCGTGAGCTCTTGACTAAATTTGTCTTGGCCGGAAAACTACCGCAGCGACAATTTCAATAAAGTTTCTTTTAAAAATTGAAATTGAGTAATTCATGATTCGATTAGTTGATTATTATTTTGCCATAAGATTAAGAAATCGTTTATTATCGAGTTGAATTTCCGTCGATAATGTTTGTAATTTTGCGAGCGTCAAGAAAAAAATCGCCAATGAGTGTTTATCGTCAGATTATGGGTTCGATATCAAAGCAGACACGATGAGATGATATATTTGTTTACAGAAAATTTGATATTATTCAATTGAGAATTTAATGCACCAAAAGCTGTATTTTTTCATTTTTTATACTTACTTCATGTGTTGATTCTTTGTTGAGCAAAATGAATTTAATGGTTAGCTAGACGCAAAAAAATCAAACAACAACAAATTATGCTAAATCCCATCCAAAAAACTAAAATATTGTCTGGCGGAATTTCTAACATTATGTAAGCATGTCATTTATGCAATATTTTGCCTTTTTGTGGTTGTTTTTGTTGACTTTAGATGGGATTTTTAAATTGGCAAAAAAGCCGAGTTGAGCAACCCTAATTATAACAGTTGGACCTAAAAAAGGGTTTTCAGCGAGGTCATTTGCGGTTCAAATGAAGTTTTTGCTGGAAGTCTGTTGAACAGATGAAAGGTAACTTAAGCAACAGAGGTTAAGAATAAAACAAAAATTGCAAGTTGATAATGAACTTTTGACGATTTGTAAAAAATATATATTTTGGCTCAAAATTCAGTTTGGCTTAGAAATTTGCCCAATTGGAGTCGTGATATTTTTTCAACTGTGAAATTCTAAAAAGATGTGTTTCTGAATCATTTTCACAGCAAAAAAGGAAGTCAATCGCTTGAATTGTTTTTAACTTATTCAAAGTACATGTGTTATTTGCTCCATTTTCACAGGAAAATAATAATATTAGAATAGTTTATGATTTGAAGAAGAGAACCTGATACAATTTCTTGCAGTTTGTCAGCAGAATAAACTCCAGTCGGTGTCATTCTCAAGTGTTCAATGTTTTCACAGGAATCGCCACGTTATTTGTCAGAACCAAGTCAGTCAACCATCTAGAGAGATTTTCAACTCACCCTGTCAGCAACTACTGATTACAATATCAACTGTGGTATATTCTTCACACTAATGAGTACGAGCGAAAACGACTTGCGAGAGGTGCTCTTCAAACTTTGGTGTTATCCGGTTGACGCGTTCGCTTGGGATGTTTTTTGAGCGGTTTTATCTGTGTTGTTTTTACCGTCCGCCTGAAGCTTTTAACTTATTTTGCACTCAGACAACGAGATTTACCCCCAGCGTTTGATTTGTAAGGTCATGCACTTGAGAGAATGTTGCCCGAGACTGGGAAGTCCATCTACAGGTGTTGATTTACGCCGCGCACTGGCCCGGCTGCGAGAGAAGACATTTTGGATGCGGTAACGCCGAAATCTGAGTCCCGGGGACGCACATGTTGCAATGTTGCCTAAAATATGCACCAAAACCCTCGACAAACTAAAAAATAGTGCTTTTCTCGACATTTTCAAGTATTTTCTTTGTCTTGGACGCAAATAGTGGCCGTTTTGTTGGATATGAAGTAAAGTCGATCTAAAAAATATGTTCAACTCACCTCAGAAACTTTTGGTCAAAACTCCTGCACCATTCGAATAGAATATCCCGACAGTTTTCGTCAAATTTAGCTAAAAATGTCACTTATTTACCGCGTTTCTTCTAAAACGTCTACACCCCAGCGCTATCCAACTCGTAACTGTGCGGAATTGTTGGCCAGAAAGGCGCTCTTCTGAATATCGGCATTGAAATCAAACCTTTTACAATGCGTCTCCATAGAATTATTCACGGTGAGCCTTATTCAAAGCTCTCTATAGCTAGCTACACTGAAGCATTAAAATATCCCTATTTATTCACATGGTGTGGTTGTACATTTTGTTTAAATCACGATAAAATTCAATTGTCTTTCTCTATATTTACAAAACAACTGTATTGTATGTTAGGGAATTATTACATGGGCTAAACAAGGCTCAATGGATGCATTGAAAATCGTTTATAACTGCTTACAAAAGTTGCATTGAATTGCCTGGTAATGTTGGACAACAGTCTAGATTGTGGGCATAATTCCTTGAGTTATACTAGACTGGTAAAACACAATACAGGGGTAATTTGCGGCTATTTGTAACACATTTGATTTTCCTTGCCTAATCACCGTCTCGACGACATTCAAGTCAAGACAATGATAAAGTGAAGAGACAACACTCCAGGCATTCACTAGCAATACATTGCATTATTGGTCCACACAGTTATATGCCTTGCATTATCATTGTCTAAATGCAACTGATATAAAGCATTGTTTACCAATTTAAGGTCTGATTAAGTTGTTTGCAGGCTTGAAAAGTATGGAATTCGTTTATATTAATGAAGTTAAGGAAGTTGACTTAGAACGATGATAGCCGATCAAAGATCACAGCGAAGAGACGCTTGATTAGTTGATAATTATTATGAAGATACCTGTAGATGCACCTTGTTGCATTAAGTTAGAGGTAACAGTGTGCCAACTAGTGCTTTTGACCAATTCTCATTATCACCTTCTCTGGCATCTTCTACGACCACCTATGTACTTCTTATTTCAAATGCACTCTGCGAAATCTCTGTGTTATTGTTCATTGCTGATCACCCAAAAATCCCCCTGTTAATGCCACGGCTTGGGTGATTAAACCTGAAGAGAATTTCATTAAATTCCAGAAACATTAATAAAGATGGATTAATAATTTGACGACAACGCATGTTGCCGATGGCATCTAATTCAGTAATAACTAACACCTGTGTGACAACCGCACCTTGAACAGTTTAAAGTCCATCTATGTTCGTTCCAAAATTTGAAAATCAAACTCTAATTTGTTAGTGTCTAATTGTGCAAATACGCACTGAATAAAAATCCCGTCAATTCTCTCGTGTTGACAGATATACTCATACTATACATACCAAGTTGCAGCTAATTTGAATGCATAACAACTGCGCTATAGCATTTTCTATTTCTATTTTCCTGTGCCACTAGTAAATACAATGGACGCGAATGACGTATCCCTTTAAACCATGTTATACTTTATGGACCATTACATCTTGTGTTAGGTCGATGCCCTTGAAATAATCTCAGGGCACAAAACATACTTGATATTGAATAATCATGAAGTAAAGATGGTGTCTCATCATACCGCGACAGTGCTACACTGAAATGACCACTTTGACAGATATTCAAGGACCCACAGTGTAGGCCTACCAGACCAGTTGCGCATCGATCTCTTGGGGGGGGGGGGGGGGGTTCTCTATAACGTACCAACTGACAATATCAGAAATTTCTATGGCTTAATCTCAATACATGTACAAATCGATAAGGCTTGTTTTAAGAGCAAGTTATAATCGTGTCGGTTAAGCGTCATCCCCGGAGGCAAAAATACTAAAAAGCCTAGCCACAAGCGTGCTCGAAGCCTGGTTGATAGGCATTGCACACGGTTTCAGACAAACCGTTATCTCTCTCAATTAACACTGAATAGTTAATTAGTCGATGGTGAGTAATTAATCATGTTTGTGGTAATTATGAGCCTACGTATCCTCCCGAGCTAGAGCTTGTGTCCGGCTTCGGAATGTTCCATCTGACAGTTTGGGGCCAACTGATCATGAACTGAGACTTAATTAGTACGTCGGCTCACCCACCGCTTAATTACTCAGCGATAATCAATAGTGCATTTGGTCAAAAATGAAAGTGTGTATTTCAGGTCAGAAGTGAACCTTACTAACTTAAATGTAACTATGTCAAATACACGTATGTTCTTATCCACGACAGGCTTTCTTTTTGTTTCACCCCGTAAACCCAATGAAGTTGGTTGGTTGGACAAGCATGATACGACACTAGTAAAATGCCGGTCCTTCGCAAAATGAGGTCTGTTTCATTTAGTCAAAAATATCAAAACGGCTTGATTTTGGAACAGGTGGTTGGTGAACACTGAATGATATACCCAATTAAACTGCACGGTCCGCAAACATCCCGATCCGAAACCGACATCAAATTGTGACCACACTGATAAGAACGATGTTGACGATTACGTAACATACTGCATGTCGCAATCCCCTTGTGCCTTATCTAATGCGTGCGGCGACAGTGCAGTACATTCTTGTGTACATAGACGTGTGTACAAAGAACTGTGCACAAAAGGTGCATAAATGCGTATGGTTCATCAAATTCACAATACCACAAAGTATTGTAAAGTCCCATGATGAAGCAGTTTGTCTATTGTGAAGGAATTGTAGGCAAATATGTGATTAAGGGAGATTTTCACTTTCTATCATTCAGATGCGTTTGTTGAATTGAACGCGAAGGACCCTTGGTAACATTTCCTTATCAGATGCTACACACGTTTGAAGAGATTTTCCAGCAAATGTGCTTTGAACAACAGTGTACTACAATACTTCTGATGCTTCTTAGCTCTTAAACTGTACAAAAAAACATAAACAGTCTCTTTGAATACGTGATGAAACCATACCCTCTTTGTAAAATACGGCACAGTTTTTTGGTTGTAAACATTTTCAAAGCTGGGCCGACTCAAAAACTGAAATGAATTGATATTTTAATTTATTTTCAAACTAGCAGAGAGTAGACACATAAATTTCAACAGAAGGATTTCGAAAGTCATTTTGACCGAGGGCCAATATAGCCATAAATTTTATTCAATGCGTTGTTTTGCTGCATATCACTTGAATGACTCCGAGTTTCTCAACCAAAACTTATGCGAAATTGGGAATGAGCCATTTCTGAGTCAGTGCACATCCGGTCGAAGCCGAGGTGAAAATTTCGACTCATTTCTCCGACAAGGTCCCCGATTTGACGTCAATAGACCTATTCATTCTCTCTTAATTACGCATTACGTCTGGACGGAAAACCAGGACGACACCTAAATGAAGTTACATTGTCTTTAATGGACATCACAACACATATAGCTTTTGCCATAATTTGCCTTAGCAAGCGTTGCCGCCACCTTAACAGAGGCTTCACGTGTTTCTGGCTGCTGTTCATCCCCATACACGCACGCCGACTGCTGTTTGCGGATAATTTCATAGACCAGGGGCGTGGTGAAAATATCGACCAGTTCTGAGTCGCATAAATTCATGATATTTTATCCATCGGCAAATGCTGACTTTTTGGGTAGGATTTTGGCAATTCTGAACCAGATTTGTCATACATTTGCGAATATTTATTCGATTTCAATGTCCAGAAGTAACAGAAGTCTTCTCTTTTATGATTAATTGTATTTCTAGCACGATTGATTGAGCGAAATGACCTCATATGGAAGCAAGTGCCGGTTTGTTGCTATCATGAAGTACTGTCGGCGTTTTCTGTCCTTAAATCACAATTTCTCCCAAAGGTTGTGAAAACTGTGATCATGGTTTAGTGAAGCTACTGTGTTGACCATTCCCAACGCTCAGTGTCGCCGAGCATGCACAGGTAGTGCCACAAACACCTGCGGAGGGCCAGGCGGTAATCACAATCCACACACAGAAGCCGTGTTTGGCGACGCGCAACGCTGATTGGCCACCAAGGCGTAGCTTCAAGCTTGGGGACAATAGCTTACCAGTGGAGACCACGCCTACGCCACTCTCGCACCTATGCCATTGTGACTGCATACGTCACTCAGCGTATTGTTAGGCGCTAGTAACTCGAGCAAATTAGAATCCATGAAAGCTGTCAAAAAGTTGAATGCTGATTGGATGAATAGGACTCGATCTATCCCTCTGCCAATCAATATGACCGAGTCATAGGAGCATATTAGCCAAAGAATAAGAGGGGACACAGATGAACAAGACATAACGGCCTAGCTCTATGAGCCCTTCACGTTCTATTCTTTACTACCTCTGTTAGGACCAGTACACAACCATTGAACGAGATCCGTATAACATTATACACTGTGATAACAACATGGAGACGACGGACTTATCCAAGCAGGGTCTGCAGTCGCAAACGGCAGTTAGTCAACACGTACAAAGTGGCAACCAAAACGGCCAACAGAACTCGAGTAAGAATATGAATTCGGACCGAGTGAAACGTCCCATGAATGCTTTCATGGTGTGGAGTCGCGGCCAGCGGAGGAAAATGGCACAGGAAAACCCGAAAATGCACAACTCGGAAATCTCTAAGAGACTCGGCGCGGAATGGAAGTTACTCTCGGAATCAGAAAAGCGACCTTTTATCGACGAGGCTAAACGGTTACGTGCGGTTCACATGAAGGAACACCCCGATTATAAATACAGGCCAAGGAGGAAAACGAAAACTCTGATGAAAAATAAGGACAAATTCGGTATCGGAATGTCAATGTCACCAGGAGGAGGACCAATCCAACAGGTAGGCCGAGATATGTATCATATGCCTAATGGCGCTTATATGCCTAATGGTTACCCAATGATGCACGACCCGAACTCTTATCAGCAGCATCCAGCCATGTCAGGGCACATGGGTCTTGGTGGACAGTATGCGGGGTATAGTATGCCAACAGCTTCTCAGATGTCCTCAAATATGACAACAGGGTCTTATACAATGAACGGCAGCAGTGGTTACACAATGTCCATGGGAATGGCCCCTTATGTTCAAGCTCCAAGCCAAATGCCTATAAAATGTGAATCCAGCAGTCCGCAACCGCCAAGTTCGGCGCAACCGCATACAACGATAGCTAGGGGTGGTCAGCGAGGATGTCCCCCGGAAGATTTGAAACAAATGATCAGCATGTACCTGCCACCCGGGGATGCCAATGATCCTAATGCTCAAGCTAGGCTGCAAATGATGGCAGTTGGACAATATCCTGGACACAGCTCGGCTAGCGAGGCCTCCGCGCACAACACGGTGCCCCTGACGCACATGTGACTTAGCAGACATTGACATTCTTAGTACCGCCAAGCAACCTCAAGACTATTTTGTAGGGACAAAATAAGTGTAAAAAACGGTGTGTTTTGCCATGGATTTTCTATGATTCATACACGGTTGTCAAAGCCGTAGTTGTTGATTCGGACTTGTTATCGTGCGTGCTGATCCCTCAGGAAATGTGACATGGGCACATGGCCCCGCATGGAGCAATGGCGCGAAACACGGAGTGGTGGGCCGCGGCCCACATGGCAAAGCAAGAGACTGGGCCGGCCGAGGTACTAGTTTGGCACCGCGCTACGCTAACCCGGTAGGCAGTGTGCACCGAGGATATACTCATAGATTCGACACGGGCTGTTTATATGGCTTAAAATATTGATACGAAATTCAAGGAGTACCATCAAGGGACTTCTGGACGGCCACGTAAGTCCATGATTGTGGTCAGATAGCATTTCATTAGATAATTACTCCTGACCAGCAGATGACGAAAAACTGTGCAAGAAATCTATCCTTTTTTGTGGACTCGTGGGTTTTCCTGTTATACCATGATTGTGGTATCATACCATGTACCTGGTATTTCTACCTTTGGTCTTTTGCTATGAACCAGGACGACAAAGTGACTGGCACTGGGGTTGTAGTATGTGTACAAACGAATTTTAAAATTCTGCACTGTCTATGGAATCTCTATCCCACTCATCTTTTCTGATTATTGTTGAAACCGAATTTCATAAATACTTTTGTACTTTTACCGTGTTTGATAGATAATTGTCTGTAGCTGTACCAAAGGTTTGGTAACTTTCTTAACGATTCTGAGTGCGAATCTCATGAAAAGCAACCTCTAAATTTCTTGTAACAAATTTTTGAGTTTTTTCAGTAGAAACTGCCCGAAATGGTACAATGTTGAAAAGTGTACGTTTTCTGTATGCATAATAGGAACATTGTCAAAGTGACACAACCTTCCTTGTAAATGATGATCAAGTTGGCACCCCATTTTTTTCATAATGAGGCTTTATTTTTCGTGTCTTAAATTCTGTAAAGAAACTGAACAGATTGAGTTCAGTGCTAATTGTGTATCTCAAACTTGTACAGAGAGAGAAAGAAATTTAAGTGGAAGTTTATTCTTTAGAGTTCTGGCCTTTGACGATGTGTCAAGCGCTTTTTTGTATATAATTGCACAGTCTTCACTTCAGTTTCTAAACAAAACGCAAATTTTTCATTTTTGCGAAGCTGTAATAAGAATCTTTCTTAAGACCTGGACGAATATTTTGCTCCCAAGTGGTTTAGTTGATATAACGTAGATTTGATTTGGTCTTTGACTGACTAGGCAGCTTGTAAATGTAGATGGACCAGGCCTGTTAGGAAGGGCCAGGTGTGAATCTCATCATTTATCACCCTTAACGAGACCTGGCATGAACTTCAAACCAATTATCATTTTTTGCAAACTAGTTTGAGTGTTTTCTCTTTTTGATTGGGATCGCTGAGAGATATATGGATCCGTTATTCTGTGTTCCCCGATTGAAAAATCATGGCTTCTCTGGCTGTCTTTTGGATGGAATATGGGGGACAATCACATATGTTCCAGCATCAAGTATGAAATTCAATTGCATTTGTTCATATTACAGTTCGATTTTGACTTGAATTCTGTTGAATATTTTTATCTGAAACTAAACTTTTTATGCGAGGGGAAAGTAACAGTTAAAATGGCAAATATGGTACCTAAATTTAGTCTGGGTTAAATATGACTTAAATAAGAATTATGGCTTAAATTATGAAAATTGCTTTAAATTGGCCATAATCATTAGACTTCATGTATAACTAGTTTGTTTAAAGTTCATGCCAGACTCACTGTCATGGTTACAGACGACCAAACGTGTACACAGGAGAAGAATTTAAGTGTGTGTATTTTGGTATTTTTATAACTCGTG